>NC_141554.1:139247500-139405000 GCF_021556685.1 Rattus norvegicus | reverse complement strand
TCTACTTACATTTTATGCCACACCTTTCCTAAAATTTTATGTTCTAAATATAGTATGATGCATAATCAAAGTAAAGCAAACCAGAGCAACTAAGAATGTTCTAGAACAAGACCAACTAGATTTTTGCAGCTATGTCGCCATGGGCAAGACACTTGATGTCTCCTTGTATCAGTTCCTTCAGCTGGGGATAAAGATATGAGAAGTGCCCATTTTGCAGGGCTGTTAGGAAAAGAAAATGGAGGCCTTCGTGGCTATTGCTTGTGACTGGCGGTTCTTAAGCGCTCAGAAAGTTTCTATAATTTCTTAAGCCATACGAGAACTATTAAACAAAGATTTATCTAAATTTTTGCTATTAGGGTCGGTGCACTCGTGAGAACTGCAAGTACCTCCACCCTCCACCCCACTTAAAGTCGCAGCTAGAAATTAATGGGAGAAACAATCTGATTCAACAGAAGACTGCCGCAGCCATGTTCGCCCAGCAGATGCAGCTTATGCTCCAGAATGCTCAGATGTCATCTCTTGTAAGTTCCAGCAGTCTATGAAAACTGCCAGTGCATGTGGGATATTCTGGTTACTGTATGACTGTTCTAGTACTAGCTGCCTCTGCACACAAGCTCGATGTCTTTGTCAAAGCTTACAGCGGAATCACTCTGCAGGGACTTTGGCCTTTTCAGTGAGGGACTGTAAAATTTAGGGCAATGCATGTGTGCTAATACCAGTTCAAAGTTGTTTATTTGAAGGAAGCAATCAGGTGTGCTGGATTCAAAACCTCTTTGCATTTATACAGGGTGCGAGTTTTGAAAAGTACCTTAAAAGAAAAGGGATTTTATAAGAGGGGGATAAGTTTTGATTACTATTACACAGAGACTTGTAAGACATTACTTCAAACCAAGTTTTCTTTATTTGGTGTTTTGTTGTTTGTCTATTAGTTTTGAGATGAAGTTTCACTACGGCCTCAAACACAACACCTTCCTGCCTCAGCCCCTCAAACACCGGGATTTATAAGCATGCACCATTTTGTGATTGCTTTTAAATACATTTTCTTTTTAAATAATTTTAGATTTATAAACATTTCAAAGCATAACAGAGTGCTCCTGTATTTTTTTCTTGCCCAGACTTCTTTCTTATTTTTGTGAGGTGCCGGAGATTGAACCCAGGGATTTGAACATGGCAGGCAGAAGCTCCAATGCTGGGTTGTACATCTAACCTTAAACTTTGATTTTCCACAGTGAAGGCAATGAAATCTAAGGCCTTATGCATGCTCACAAGCATAAAATTATTCCGGGCTGTATTCCCTTCACACACAATTAATATCTTATATTACCAGGATAGATGTATCAGAACCAAGAAGCTGTTATTCACATATTATCTCTGTGTCCAGTCAAGGGTAGCATGGCAAGATTATTTACTTGTTCCTTTTTTGTCCTGGGGTCCGTGACCATTTCTCGGTCGTTTTCTACTTCCTATGAGCTTGATATTTAAGGACGTAATTAAGCTCTATCTGTTCATAGTGTGCCTATTAATTAATCTTGTACCGAAACCTTACAATACAAGGTTGTGTTTTAGTCCAGCACGTCTTAATAGAAACAGAGCATGGATCCCTCTCTGCAATCGTTCTTTAGATCTCCAGGTTTACTCAGTGGTTTCTCATTTAAATGCTAGATAGCCTGCTCCCTTTAAACCATTTATAAGACCCATTTGAAAGGACCATGCTTCCTGTGTTACGCATTCATCAGTGACTGTGCCTGAAAGTTGACAGCTGTCCATAATGGCATGTAGGTGCTGTGGAAATAGAGAAGTGGAACGATCTGCTCTCAAGAAATCTTACCTCATTCCAAAATGGATTCTCAGATGCCAATGAGCAGCATGTAGATATAGCTTTCTATCTAGCATATCTGTTTACATAAGTCCAACCACAGTAGGCTATCGAGTACTTGATGTTTTTGTTCATGATACTGTTTCCAGGATATCTAGACAGATTGATGTAAGATAAATCTCATGTTCTACACTATTGGATTGCCAAATATATTTGCCTTCTAAGTCATTGCTGATAATTAAGTTGATCGATTAATCTTCACATAACCAGTGGGCTCCTTAGAGCTCATTTGGCCTTCAGTAATACTTTACATGAGCAAAGTCCTGGTTGAACTCTTCTGGGCTTTCATATGCTGAAGGATCATGGTTCCTCCCTGCTCACCTAGATGGGATGAGGCTGAAAATCGTGTTCACAGAAAAGTAGATATGTACATTGAATCCAGAAACTGCTTGGGAATAAACTAAAGGTATTTTTAACTATTTTTCACTGTATTGTGGTATGATGACAAAATGTATTCATTTAAGGCATAAATGTGATGATTTATACATATAATACATATGTGCCTCATTTATAAAATGAGACATCGTGGATTAACTACATGGGTATTATGCCATGTGGAACAGATCAGATCGAGAATGACAAATGCTGCATGGTTTCAGTTATATGTAGAATCTCAAAAATGTTGATCTCATAGGAACAGAGAATAAATTGATTATTGCTAGAAGCTTTGGGAAAGGGTAGGGAGATGTTTGTCTACGTTTGACTAAAATAAACAAGTGTTTAATTCACCATTACCATTCTCAGGCTTTTATGGGAATAAGAAAGGAATAGAGCAAGATATTACTAATATTCGAGCCCAATATATCCTATAAAGCCAGAGCAGGTATCTTTTCAAAGGTCAAGATACAGCCTTCTGAGTGCCAGTCAAATGCTGTTTCAGGGAATCAGAGAGCTGGCCATAGGGTAAAATAGGGGTGAGAAAAACTCCATTCTTTCTTTTCAGCCTGTGAGATCCTCTCTGTCTCCATTCTCACTCCGTGTAGGAATGGTTAGAGTGGCTCATGCTGGGCAAATCGAAAAACGTTTTAAAAGAAATGAGTAATACATTAATTGAATTTTGAAAATTCTTCAATTGTGCTTTCTAATTTTATTCACCATGAGTTTGATAACGGGCTATATATGTTTCCCTTTTTTCTTTGATGGGTGTAATTTCAGATCTCAAGCTAAAGAAGATAACTGATAGGACTCAGAGTACACTTTATTTTATGGCATGTTACAATAAATTAGAAATCATTTTTCTACCTCATTTAGTGATAGCTATTGTGATGTAATAAATTAATATGGATTAATTTCTACAGCTAGTATGTGCACAAAAATCTAGTCCTCAGATGGTTGATATGCTCCTCTATAGTCTAGGAAGTTGCTTTGTAGAACTGTTGTAATTCAGCTAATGTGTGCAATTTTAAGTGAAATTTACCAATCTCTTCTGGAAGGTATCTCTTTAATATGAACCCTAATCTTGACATTACAGTGGTAATATATAATTTTGCTTATTTTTTACACTACCAACTCTTCCTATAATCAGTTCTTTTTATCTCTTTTAATGACCCCCTTACTAATAATTTGATACTTGTCCTTAGAACAAATTTTGTTTAGAAATTTCCAATCCTGTGTTTGTGTGATCACACATTAATAACCATTTGTATCACTAGCTTGAACTTCAGGTCTTTCCACAAAGCCTAATTTGATTTGTATCTAGGATACCAGAAGAGCACATTTGCCTTTGGAAAATTGAATATAACTTGCTCATTATAAGCCCCTAGATAAAGGGAATGTCAAGCTACAAAGACTGAGAGCTAGAGAGCAGATTCTGTTCAGTGTAACTGAACAATGGATAAAAACCACACCTAGTCAATTTAGGTAGAATGCTTGCTATGGTAGGCGAGTTTGTTCACTGTATGCACTGACATTTGCTACTGTAAAGATCTACCTTGAAAGCTTTTGGATGGCTTTGTTAAGAAAGTTTAGCAGGCGGAGCAAGCAATGTGGCTCCCTAGAATTTTTCCAATGCATTTAAAAAACCAGAGTTTCTGATGTTCAGACTCGGTTTAGACTGTCAAGAGGTAAAAGAACACTGTAGAATACAGTAGAAGTCTACGTTCCAGAAAACTCTCAAACAAAGCAAAAATTAAAAATAATCTCAGCTTCACAACGAAAGGATTCTTACTACTACAGATGATGCATATACATATAAAGTAAGTATAATGCTATAATTTTCTTCAGACATTCTGTATACCTGGACTTGTATTAGGAAATTTCTTTACTTCTTTGAATATTGTGATTGCCATGAAAGCAGGCCTTGACCTAGTGGAGTGTAGCCACCTGATAATTTCTGTGGAGAGTGTTGGCACACTGAAGTTGACCAAATCACATCCTGAGCATTCTGGAGTGCTACTATGATTTGAGACAGAATTTCATTCAGATTTAACTATATTTCTAGACAAAAAAACCCCAAAGATCGTGTTATTTACTGATTCAACTTTATTTCCAGAGGTAGTCTCTCACTACATGGTCTAAGTTACAGGCTTCACAGATCCTAGAATTACTCTTGCTAGCAATTACTGATCCAAAGTGTTTGTTAGGTCAATTTTCATCACTTTGTACGCAGCATACCTTAAATCTCCTTTAAGCTAAAGTAAAATCTATATCTAATAACACTTTTGCTGCTGTACCTCCGCTGTTAGTCATTGAATGAATATTTCTGGTTCTAACAAGAGTCTCCATATTTATCACATTAGGCTATTCTCTTTTCTACTCTAGCATTATCTTTCTAATAAGCATGCAAGAGTTTGTCTTTGCTTTTGTTGTTTTACTGAATTTTTGGATGGTATTAAGCCCAGTAATGATGAAAAAGACTTCCCTGTTTTATACAACCTCAGTGTCTTGAAATAAACAATACAGGGATGGGATTTAAATGCTAGTAAAAGTTAAGGGCACTGCTTTTCTGATATTAAAATCAACTCAACAAATTGCTAACAAATGTTTACCCCTATTAAAGGAGAATGCTTAGTCTTCTACCTCTAGATAGAAGCTCAGAGATGGAAGGCCATAGCTATTCTGTGGCTTCTTGGTCATGCTATAATTTACATCACTCAAAGTCTTTTGTGTTCATCAATAATTGTAACCGATGTTGGATATTACTGAAAATAAGTAGGTCTCTTTTGTTAGACAAAGCAAAGTATTTGGCATAACATCTAATTTTCATTTCTTTATGCTAACTTGATAAACAATTCATTTTAAGCAATGGGTTGGTGTTCCCAGAATGTTTATAAACTAGACACATGTACTTGAGGCATAACTTTTGCTTTTTTCTTAATTTTGAAATGGAAACACTTTTACCCACATACTTATGAGGTACACTCCAATAAATTTATAGATGCATAGAATGTGAAATGCTAATCAGTGTAATTAGCATTTTCATCTCCGCACTTAGTGGATCAATGTGTTGGGAACATTAGGACTATGAAGATCTGTGCTAGACTCTAGTTACTCAAATCATTATATGAAAGAGACACCTATACTCTGAGGTTTATTGGCCACTGTTGACAGTAGCTAAGATATGAAATCAACCAAGACCATCAAGAGGTAGCTGGGTAAGGAGCAGAACTTTTATTGAATTGCTTTACTGTTCAGAAGGTACGTTAGAGTCCTTTAAGAAGAATATTTGCTAGGCTCTTAAAATTTTACCTTGGAAGACTGGGGGGGGGGAGAGAACGCGAATTCTTATGTTTGAAAGAAGTTAAATGTCCATAAATTTTTTGTAATACAAGTTTATGAAAGAGCACAACGAAATCAGTGAATAGATATTAAAATAAAAATATACTCATACTTTCCCTATGTAACTAAATATAACTTTTAATATTTTTAAACAACTAAAACATAAAAAGCAGATTGCATTAAAATAAAGGCAGATTATATTTGGCTGAGTAGTCCTAATTTGTGGATTCTTATTCTCCTTATTCAACTTTTTGCCAATGCACCAGGACATTGTTACCCACAAAGTTCACATTTGAGAGCTATACAATCTAGTTTTCAAAAAAAAATCACAAAACAATCTCATCTGTCTAATGTAAGGTTTTCATTTTGTGTTGGGACTTTAACTGCATGTGGTCTATGGGCCCACGAGGAGCCAGAAACCTGCTTCAGGGGCAGATGTCATGGACCCTTGAATTTCCTAAGATCCCAGGCCACATTTTTGTGTACACATGAAGCTTTCCTGGACACAGTTCCTACAGCTTTTAGCTGACTCACAGAATGCCAGACGCAAAAGATTAGAGCCATTTTTTCTGAAGACATTCACAGAACTTTTAGGAGGCATTTCTTGAGTGCTTGGTAGTTTCTAGGCTCTGTGCAAATGCCCCGGGAGTCTTAGAAATTTGTATGATAGGAGAAATCACTGCTAGGCACTGTGAACAAATAATTGTCCAGCAATCTTGTTTCTTAAATTCTGCTACATTCACTATTCTTCATCCTTCGACAGACTAGAAGGATAAAAATCAACATCTCTGCTTTTAAGATATAACATCTTTTGATATTTTCAAATATTAGAAAATAAGTAAATACTTCTTTAAATGTCACAGGCATTTGAAATATCCAGACCACTCTAGACTATATAGAGAAATCAGATTCCATGTATTAAGAACCTTTTCCTTAGTGTTGTGGGATGTTGTTGAGTGGTAAAGAATGCTTAGCCTGTATGAGGCCATGGGTTCTGACTCTGGCATTCATACACACAAACTCCCTTACCTTCTTCTTTAAAATAGGCAATAAACTTACAGATGGGTTCATGTTAGTTCCGTGGACATGAAGGACTGTTATACACATAGAGGCAGGATTAAGTTACTTAAGAGGCAGGCTTAGCTTACTGCAACTGAATGTACACGCTTGTAGGCTGCTTGACTTAACCCATGACTGTTAGTCAAAGCTAAGCCATTGAAGGTTCATATTCATAAAATGAAGTCGTTAGCTTGGGGCAGAGGTGGTGTTGAGAAAATAGAAATGCTTATTTGAAATGAAATAAGCAGCCCTGGAATTCCAGCTCTGCTCCAGGGCTGCAATTGGAAGAACTTGCTTCTCAATAAAGTGTTATAGAATGACATTTATACTCAAGGGGGAAATGGTCATAAAAGCTACAACACTAATTTTAAAATCTAATGACAACCCAGTAGAGTTTGTGGTTAAATCTTTTAAAAGAACTCAACATCTCCAGAAATCATTTTACCTTTTTAATAGGCTGATTATTTACAGATTTTTTATACTATTAGAAGAAATAACAGACCCTAAGTAGATTTAAATGGTTTTAAAAACAGAAAGAAGTAAAAAGAAACATTTCCCTGGCAGAAAGGAAAAACTACAGAGGTTAGAGCCATGAAAGAAAGCTTGCCTTGTGTGAATATTAAGCTTGGCTTTTAATTGAAAATTAATTACAGAGTTATTTTTTAGTCTGAAAATAATCCATCTACCCTTCAGCCTCTGTTCAATAGATCCTAGTTGTAATGTTTTATTCAGTTTTAGGGAAAGCAAAATTAAGAAGTATTTAAACTTGGAAGTGACTTCAGTTAGATAGTCCATGAAAGTTTGAGAGAAAACAAATACATGGAAACAAGACTACTATGTTGTTCAAATGGGGAGATTTTCCTTTCAAAGAGTCTTGCTGATTTGGACATGAGTATGAGTCATTGAATTAGTATGAATCAAGGAATTAGACCTTGTCACTGGAGATGGTGAGAACTTCGACAAGTTCCTGAGAAGTGTTCCATCACAAGACTTACCTGGGCTTGGTCAGCCCAGGGCTATCTGTCCTCAAACCGGGGAACCCCTCCCCAGGCTGCTCCATCATCTTTCTTGGCCCCTAGTGTGGTCCCTTCATCTTAACATGCCATCTTCTTACCCTAATGAGACTACTTCCTTTGAGCTGGATTCTCTCTGCATTTTTAAGACGTTAGTCCGTTCATTTAATAAGTACCCAAGGACGACTGCTGAAACAGGAGTACCTCCATGTTAGCCATCTTGCCCTTCAGGGTTTCTTCCAGCAGCTGTGCTACTGGAAATTTGAAGTAAGCATGGAGGACAAGGTAGGGATTGTACTCATTGACCCTGCCAGACTCCACACATTCTTATTTCCCCCTAGTTAGACGAAGCCCTCTGACTGCAATTTCGCAAGTGTGGGGGCAGCTTGCTTTCTGCAGTGAAAGAAGAAAGAAAAAGAGTGCAAGGAGGAACACATGCACTTAGTAAAAACACAGTAGGCCAGCGCCACTTAGTAACTTATTAAATTGCTATTAGACATATGTGAGTAATATATATTATTCATTGATTAAAATTAAAATGTATTGTTCAATGTATCTTCAAGTGTATGTACAAGCCACTCAGTAAGTATTCAGTACTGTAGGGTGCAGAGGACTATCAGTGAAATGATAAGCACGTTGGAAAGATGCACACATGCGGCAGGAACTGGAAAACAATGTTGTAAAGTGATAAAATGTGCCGTTGTGGAGGCTAAAGACATTAAACAGAGCAAGCTCAAGTAGAGACATACCCAAACCAGACAATACCATTGCATTTCTAAGACCTTTCTTTAGTAATGATGCTCTAAATTATGGACCATATAATTCTGTTATCTTATCTCTTCCTCCCTAACAGGAATCCTTGTAGCATTTCTAGAGCCTCCTTTTGAACTATGAGTGTCATATGGCCCCTAGATAAAGACAAGGTTGGGCAAGTCACATCCATTTATGGAAAAGGGCCTAGAGTTAAAGAGAAAATAGTAAAATAAAATGACAATGATAACCTCATTTTTGGCAGACGGTGAACTGTTAAAGCATTCACTTTTCCTAAATTACCCTTTTCTTTTTCAAATCTTCCATAAAGAGCAGTGGGCTAAGAAAAGAAAGCAGGGCAGGCCGCTATTGGGTGGTTGGGACTTGACAGGCAGCCTTGGAGCCAATTACAGCTGAGAAGTGGAAGGAGGAGGTGGGAGGAAAGGGGTTTCTAGAAGTACACCAAAACCCAACTTAAAGGCATGGCCAAAGTAAGGAAACCGAGAGAGAGAGAGAGAGAGAGAGAGAGAGAGAGAGAAAGAGAGAGAGAGAGAGAGAAAGAGAATATGAATATGAATATGAATGTGTGTATGTGTCTTGTCATTTGTTGGTTAAATTAGGGCTTTTTCAAAAATCAGCTTACCAATAAAGTTCATTCCTATAGAGAGTTGTTATTTTAAAAGCAGCTATATAGGAATAAGTAAAAGACAAAAAAATCAAGAAATAGTACTGATTATATTTGGAATATATATATTATGTATAATATGTATAATTTCATTTATATATACTTTTTTATGTAACAACAATTAATAAAAGTAAAGATGTCATGTATTTTAAAGAGAGTAAAAAGTGGGGTATGGGAAGATTTAGAAAGGAATGGAAGGGAGAAATCATATAATAATATAATTGTATAAAATAGTATAATAGTATAATTTCATAATAAATATAATAAAATGATATAATTATATAACCTCAAAAATAAAAGAAAAAAGAAATAGTTGTAGGCTGTTGGTAAACTGTGGAATGGCTTGTGTTCCCTCAAGAATGCCTGGTATAATAAATGGTAAGAAGGATTTATTTAGCTGTAACAACCTCATTTTCTCTCTTTTGAACACAGGCATCTTTTCCTATGAATCCATCACTGGCAGCTAATCCTACCATGGCTTTCAATCCCTACATACCTCATCCTGGGATGGGCCTGGTTCCTGCTGAGCTTTTACCAAATGGTCCGGTTCTGATTTCTGGAAACCCACCTCTTGCACTGTCAGGAGTTCCTGGTCCAAAACCACCTCGTACGGATAGACTGGAGGTATTCGTTAAGACATATAGAAATGCTTTGAAATGAATGTTAACTTTATGCATGATGTACCATATTCAGAGGCTAATTTGTTGAGTGTGGGTAAGTAAATCCAAGTACCTTTTTAGCCTAAGGAGCCTGAGAAAGAATGGTAACCATTTTTAAACTTCAATTAGGCCTTGTTCTGAAGTGAGTGAATCATTGCATAGGAAGTCTGAGTGAAAAGGTTCTCTATACCTATGCTGGGGCATTATAGAGTAGGATTATTGGAATTGCTCATCGATCTTTACTTTCTAGAACAGACATTCTTATGTGGAATGATAAACTGAAAACAAAATGAACCTAACATTCTAAAATTATAGAATGTTAAACTGTGTGCATGGAGGTCGTAAATGAAATATGTGTCTATTTTCTCCATGATAAAAAAATTATGTACTTCATAAGTAATGAAGAATTTAAAGAAAATTTCGAACAGCCTTTGATTTATTGGCATCCCTTAGTTTTCCCTTAATTCTATTCTTTGTGCACTAACATAAATAACTAGTCGATGTCTTAGAAAGCCAGCTCCATTGGCATTCGCATGCTCATGCGTTGTAACAGAATCTGAGTATGCACGTGATTTAATGTGCTTTACATGTGGGCTGTGTAAAACTACCAGTACATTGCTGTGTAATAAAGAAACACCCCAGGCCTTAAAGAAATAATTATTCTTAAGATGGATAGGTTAACTTCAGTACAAATACATTTTTCAGTAATACTTTAAAGTCCTATATTTGTATAAGGCCAATAGACACTCCCATCTTTGTAGAAAATGTGATTTACCGTACGATAAGTACGGTAAATTCTGCTTCATATTAGTCTTGATCTTTCATAGCTATTTCCTACAGAGGTGACAAGATGTGGATGTGACTCTCATCTGTTCTAGGAAGGTAAATATAAGCCAGTCACCTTCCAGTCATCACTGGGAAATGTATATGTTTTTGTTTTTTTTTCCTTCTTAAGGTTTGCCGTGAATTTCAGCGTGGAAACTGTACCCGTGGGGAGAGCGAGTGCCGCTATGCTCACCCCACGGATGTTTCCATGATTGAAGTCACTGATAATACTGTGACAATCTGCATGGATTACATTAAAGGCCGATGCTCCCGGGAGAAATGCAAGTACTTTCACCCACCTCCCCACTTGCAGGCCAAACTCAGGGCAGCTCATCACCAGATGAACCATTCCGCTGCTGCCAACGCAATGGTAAGAGCACGTTGGGACTCTGGGCTTTCTGTTGGGGCTGAGGTGTCGATGATTCATGTAAGCCTATTTTGTCTAATACTCTGCATATATGAACGACTGTCCACTCATGAGTGTATCTTAACACAAATAGCCGAAGTTATACATTAGAAAAGATAGGACCAATCTATTCTAATTATTTGCTAAGACTTTTTTTTTCTTTTATTGGATATTTTTTTATTTACATTTCAAATGTTATTGCCTTTCCTGGTTTCCTGGACATAAGCTCCCTATCCCATCCCCCACTTCTGCTATAAGGTTGTTTCCCCCTCCCCATCCACCTTACCCGACCACATTCTAATGGTAATTTATTTAAAAATCTTTATTAGCATTAGCCCACCATTTTCTTTCTCACAATCTTAGAAAATGGTAAAAATATATAATTTTAAAAGTAAATGGTTCTTTGAGTATCCTAGGATCTGAGTAGCCCGAATAGTCAAACGTGGCAGCGTTGTCTGTGAATTCTGAGTCCCTCTCATGGGCACTTTGCCACTCACATTTGAATTCCTTTGAAAGCACTTGAAAGATGGGGTACTATGGAGCTTCTGATCTCACAAAGGTCACAGTTACCTTTCCAGTCTGGTGACACAGGGCAGGAAGGGAGGGAAAGATCAAGGCTACCATAGGTCCAGGGAGACGTTGACTTGACTGAGAGACAAGGCCTCTCCTTTGCATTAGCCTAGTGGCCATTTGTGGGAAAAGTTAGCTTTGATTAATAACACTAAAAACTAGCAAGTAGGAAGAAATAATTGTGTGGTGCTGTGTGACCCCGTGTGAGAGGTCAACGCTAGAAATGCTCGGGTGTTTCACTACAGCTGTGTTGGGCTAGTCATCTCCTTCCCTCTTCTACTGTCAGTTCCCTCTGTCTCATTTCTGTTGTTTACTAAGTGAGCATACACAAGAAGTTGTGTATGACAATTTGCTGTTAAAGTTTACCGCCCCTTCCTGCCCCACGTGTTAAGGATTGGAGACAGTAAAAGGCCCTTTCCCTTTATGTTTCTGTTTTGTATAAATGTTTGGCTCTGAAACAGCCAATCTGTTAATTTACCCTGCTGGGTGTCTACTATTCCTGGAAAGTATTGCTCCATGGCAACCCTTGTGGCTTCCCAAACTGCATCTTTGATCACTGGCACTTTCTTGGTCTGAGTACATTTTTACTTCTTCCCTGATACTAGCGATGAATTCATCCCTTCTTCATAGGCCCTGCCGCCTGGTGCACTTCAGCTGATACCAAAGAGGTCAGCCCTTGACAAGGTCAATGGTGCCACTCCAGTCTTTAACCCCAGTGTTTTCCACTGCCAACAGGCTCTGGCTAACATGCAGATTCCGCAGCCGGCTTTCATCCCGACAGGTGAGGGCACAGCTCTGGGAATATTGGGTTTAACAGGTGAGAGCACAGCTCTGAGAATATTGAGTTAAACAGTTTTAGTATGTGTACTGCAAAGCCCCTTCCAAAGGGGGTTTGTTGGGGACTATCAGCATGCATTTTCACTATAGGTAAAGTAAAGCTATGCCATTTGATTTGCTATTATCTAGAGTAACATGATTTTGGAAATGAATGGCTTGAAATCGAAAGAAGAAAGATGTTAATAGTTTTCTTTTTTGACATTTCTTTTTACTTTATGCTTCTGAAGGTTGATTCCCTTAGTTTAATCTCAGCTAAAGTCTTGACTCTTAGTGATTATTTCACAGATAGTAATTATCTGTCAAAAGAATTTTCCGCCCTCAATATTGTAAATTTTGTAGTTCGTTTAACTATGATATAACAATCAGTAATTTTTAAACCCTTAAGTTTATAGCAAATTTTTGGTCTATATATAAAACAGGTAGTTTCAGCTTCTGACTCTTGGAAACTATTATTAAGTGAAAATAGGAGTTGGGAGTGTGTGGAGTAATGGGGAACTTGTCTAGCATGGACAAAGCCTTAACTTTAACCTCTACTACTTCCAGAAAGTTCTGGGATTTTTTTCTCTTTAAAAAGCTTTAATAAATAAAAGTACCATTTGCTTTAAACCCATTTATAAGACTTACAAATTTCATAAACATGCCTGATGCATAGCATTGTGTACTTAGACATAGGGAAGATAACGAGCTGATCAGTTGTCTAATTGTGAAGGGAGCCATTGATGTAACACTGTTTAGTTATTGACAGTCATTCATCCAGTCACCATTTCCAAGGCAGACACCATACATTTATATAATAGTTTCCAGAGGTGAAAAATGAACTTCTTTGTCATATTTCTATCACTTAGAAAGGGAGACAATTTATATCTAATGATATAGACTTTTCTTCCAAGTCTAAAGAAAAATATATAATGCCACAAAGTAAAAGAGAAAACTCATACGGTTTGAAGTAGCTTTTACTTTCTTCAACAGTCACAGCAATTTCCATCTACCTCAGATCACTCCATTTTGGCCACTTTTCAGTAACTATAGAATAAATTTGGTGGCCCAGAATGTCCAGCCAGGGATGGTTGAGTGTGGAAAATTTTACATTGTTCATTCCAGGGTTTCTTTTCAATTTTAGAGTGAATGTATGTAGAAGTTAGACATTTGTTTTGCCAAATTTGACACATATACAAGCTAGTTTTAGTTGCATGCCCATAATCCCAACACTCAAGAAGCTGAGTCAAGATCGTTTTTGAGTACAGGGTCAGCTTGGTCTAGCTAAATAGTAGACATTAGGCCATTCTCAAATTCACTGTCTCAAAACTAAAGTATATGGATGTACAAGAAATCTCCCAAATGCACTCCCCTGAATTAATAGCAAACTAAAATCTAATTTAGCTGAGATTCCCCATAATGGAAAGCCAATCTCCAAAGAGACTGCTCCTCGGTTTCGTGAGCTGTGGGACACGTTGTTAATAGAGTAATTCTCTAACTACAGAAGACAAAAATAGGCAACAAACTTGGATCCTGGAACATACCTTTAAACGGATGGGTGTAGGAAACAAAAAATCTCCCTTTATGAATAAAGTTTTGACAGTATATTTGCCTAGAATAAATATTTAATTTAAGTGAGGTTATTCCTTTTTTAAAAAAGTAGTTCTATTTTAACCTGAATTGCTTTTATTACCTGGGTCTGTGGTCTTAAATCTAACCTGTAATTAGAAGCATGGGTTACTCTTTTGCATGTGCTGATGAATTGATGTTGCAAAAAATGATCTCCCAATTAAAATGCACTTCTATTAAGCCTTAATAATGAAATCTCTCTTTTCTTTACCTTCCCCGCTTATCTGCATGGTGTACAGGGCCAATACTGTGCATGACTCCTGCTTCAACTTTTGGTAGGTTTCATACAAAAAAAAATCACACTTTTCTCTAGCCTAAAACCATCTTTCTGCTGTGACTATGAAAACATGGTTGACAAAATGGTGTAAGTGGACATGTTTGGGTACTTAAGGTTTATATGGTGATTTGTACAATCAAAGTAGACCCATTTCTCAGGTCCAAGTAGGTTGCCACTGTAGCCAAATTCTAACCCTGCCATTTCCATAGCAAGTGAAATATTTTTAAAATCTTTCCTTCCAGACTGAAATTAGATTATTTTTCTTGTTCTTTTATCTATTATTTTAAAAATAAGTTTTTAATGTATAATTTATAAACTACAATAAAACAATCTCCTCCCTAAGTTATCCTTACAGTGTAATGCAGTCAATTCACAAATATTGAAAAAGAATGACTTAAGCAAAGCTAGAACATCCCGCAGTGTTCTGTGATAGATTCTATAGCACTCAAGAATGAAACATCATCTGCCCAGAAATTAGGGACAACTGAATCATTCCAAAAGTGATATGGAGGTAATTATGCAATTTGAAGCTCCCAGTCAAATCCTCTCAGCCATTGGATAGCATAAAGTGAAACAATTAGTTACACTCGGTTACAATCAGTTAGCCACCACCGGTTTGGAGCCTTCCCTAAGCCATTTGTAGTTCACTAATAGAAAAGAAAATGAGAAAGCCATTTTGGGGAGGTCATAGTTCCTAGGAACGAGGAACAGATCATGAAAAAAGGATTCGGAACACATCTTAGCATCTCCTAACACCCCAGTCCCTCTCATAGTAGAGAATTCGCAACAGTTTGATCTCCATCCCACTGGTGGACTAAAGGCTATGTGGTCATTGAAATAAGAAAGGTCAAAATGATGAGCACATAGAAGCAACATAAACACAGCAAGACCTAAACCCTGGCAAAGGGATGATGCCTGTTCTTGAAGGATTAGCTGTCCCCCGTAGGAATTAATCTTTCCTGGTTACTAACAGGAACAGTCTATGAATTTAAGGGCAAGAACTGACTTCTGCAAGGCTGAGAACTGTGTCTCTGTTTTCACCTTTTCTGACCTGTCTCTTGGGGCTGCTTCCTTGTCCTTCCCCTTTCAGAGCTCTGCTTCTGAATGCAATTGCATGCTTTGGCACTGCAGCTTTGCACACAGCTGCTGCACTTCCAATGAGAACAACATGAGTGCTTTTAGAATTACCATGTTAGACAAGCAAAGATGACTGTAGGAAACCAGTAACCAGAGATGAGTAAAAGGGACACCTAAGGAGTTTCTGTTATTCACTCTTTGGGGGACATTCACTTTGTCCCCAAATTTTGGGCATTCACTTTGTCAGTCCAGTGTCAGCAACTCCGAATTTGACTGAGGTAGATGTGACAAGTTATCATCTGTGTATGCTGCCCATTAACACATTGCCATTCACACATTAAATTCCATGCCTGGCTTTCCAAAATAAGCTGGAAATTAGAAAATCATCCAAAAGCTTTGAGACTGAAAGGAGCAGAGCAAAGCATCCCAAAGAGATTTTGCAGCTGCCAGCCATTGTAGGTCTAACATTCACTATGAAGACGCAATTTACTATGAAGCACTTGTATATTTGAAAATAGTTAAAACTTGGCAAGCTGAATACATATTCCATTGTTTTCATCATACCTGCTCTTCTACCACATACTTATCAGCAGAACCACCGTTCTTTCATATGCAGATCAGGTAAGTACACACAAAACTGTCATTGTACAAGAAAATCAAGTTACAGAACTTGTCACTGAACCCAAACACTAGTCCGCAATTCCCTAATTAGTTTTGACTGTGCAATCTAGTGACTTGTCTGCTTAACTAGCTTTAATAGGTAGCCCTGGTAACAGCAGATGGTTTTTTCATATGCCTTCATTACTTCCTGAAAAGTTCAGCCCTTTGAATCCACTACAATGTTATTTTGTTCAGAATGTTACGAATGGCTCTGTTTCATTAATGGTGACTATAATTGGCTTTCCCCTTTTCTCTTTTGAAATTTTCCTCCATTCCGTGTTGTGCTGCTTTGCACTGACTCTGGTTGCATGCTGCACCCTGGTGTGTATCCATCCTGATGATGTTACATGGCTTGTTGCTGGAATATCTACTACACCCCATTCCATCGTATCTGTCATGGTTGTATAAATGCTTCCCCCTCCATGTGTCGCTTCCATGATTTCCTACTGCAAGTGCCCATGATGCACGGTGCTACACCTTCCACCATGTCTGCAGCAACACCACCTGCCGGCAACGTTCCCTACGTTCCAACAACTACAGGCAATCAGGTTTGGCCATTTACTTCATCTGTTCAGACCTAGATAACCACAACGTGTTGAAAAGGCACACGATATGCCTTTTCGATTGGTGAGATGTATTGATCCATATGCTTATGTGTTTCTTAACCAGTCGTTAGGTGTGGAATTTTTTAATATATAATTTGGGTACTGTATGTGGTTTTCTACTCATCTCAGAGTTAATTGGTAAACAGATGTTGCTCATGTTATTCTATATCAAATTGTTGCTACCACACCAGTCCTCAAATGTATATGCTGTTCTGTATATGTCTGAAATGCTTTGTCAGTCTGATCAAGAGGAAAACTTATTTTACCACCCCTCCTCTTTTATGATTATTGTGTTTGAACTTTGATTTAATAAGCACATCACCTTTACTTGAAATTCCACTGGAAAAAAAAAGCATGCTATCACATTTCTTTCCAAGGAATACATATCCTGATTTTCACCTAGTGATTACATCAGAAATCCCTCCTCATGTAGACATTAGATGTGCTCATGTTGTTTTTATTTTCATTTGGCTTAGTTTCTTCAGGCAGAGTCATGGGCAGCTGACCAATATTTAGGGACTCTTGACTTTGTGAGGTGATTGGTACAGTAGCTACTGAACACCGTGCTGCAGATTCTGCCTCATCGAAGTTGGGGCTTCCCCCACCCACCCCACCCCCAGTCAGCTGCATATATTTCAAGCATGACCATGGCACACACAGCATTCATTCAATGATTAAACCACACTCCAACCCATGCTCTGCAAAGTTGACACAGTAGAAATAGTAAACTTACTCAAAGTTTCCTGTGAAACTGATCATTGTTATTGATGCACCAAATCCAAACGATGAACAAAATAAATGGAACTTTCCTAAGGCACCATTGTAATGTAAAATCTTTTTTACTACTGTAGATGCCCCAATTATCAGTACATGAACTGAATATGAACATGTTTGTTTCACAATAGAACAGAAAGTTTCTGTAAGTATTAAAAGATGTTATCCGTAGGGTTTATTTTTTATTTACACAGTTGTTATTTGCTAAGTTTGGGTAAACATTTTCCTTTAAAGACCTTGCTTACAACTTGAGTTTGACTGTGCATTCAAAAGTTTCCAAACTGAACTATGAGAGAAATGACATGAAATTTTGGATGTGCAGATAATAGCTGTTGATCTATTTTTATAATGATTTTATATACTCAATAATGGTTTTCTATTTTCAAAAGGGCAAGATTTTTTTAGTCAAAAGTACATATCACATTTGAACTTTAATTTTTTTTATTCCATTTTGTTCTTTTCAAGACAAGATTTCTCTGTGTAGTCCTGTCTGTCCCATAACTGACTGTACATCAGAATGCCCTAAAAACTCAGTGATGTGGCTGCCTCTGCCTTCCAAATACGGAGGCTAAAGGCATGCGCAAAGACACTCAGCTTAATTCTCTAAGCTAAAGCTTTATTTTCTTGTTGTTGTTGAAGCAAAACAACGTCATTTTGTTTGAATTTGGCTGATGAGATTATTTTAAAGGCAGTGAGTGCTGTGTTTCTTCCTGGGTCAGTATACAAAGCAGGGCTCTTTCTGTATGTTGCAAGGTGTTGCCTTCCATAATCATCAAATAGAATTGCTCCAGCTGTTTTGAAGTTTGAATGGCACACAAAGTAACTTAGTGATCTAATAATTATTTTTATTCTTTTCCCAACCTTAACCCCGACCTCTACTTTGCCTAGATCGGGGACACCCGTAAATTCAAGGCCTTAAACGTGTGGGGGCATGTTTGTTGAAGATACATAAGAACCCTAGACACCTGACACATGAAACTATTTGGAAGTGCATTGCCAGTGGAGCAAGCTTAAATGTCTCCCACCCGCAGTCTGGCATTTGGTTCAAGGAGGTAGCTGATATGCTTGCTGCCGCCCTAGTTGTACTTCTCCCAGCAATAGGTCCCTAATACTGTTTCAGACAAAGCCCACAGCTATTGTACACTAGATAAGCAGATTCCCCCAGTCATAAGGAATGTCTTAAAAACAACATGGAAAACCTGAAGGAGCTGGAAGTTCGAATCATTCCGCAGGTGTTACTTGGAATAGTAGCAACTTGGGAAAGTATTACAGTGGAGGTTTATCCAATGCTTGCTAAGTTCTCATAGGCTGCTACACATCAAGGTAAAGAAAATTCAAACGTATTAGTTTACAGAAAATATGTTTGGGAAGAATGATTTTTTTTACTTGATTCCCATGGGAAATGAGGTGTTTGGTAGAGAATAATCATGTTCACGTGTAACAAGCGTGGAGATTATCTTCAAAGATCAAAAGTGTCGCTTTGTATAATAGTACATGACTTACTCAGGATATTTTTGCAAGAGTGTAAGATATTCGGATAAAAATGTAACGCCTTGTTTACTATTGGACATTTTCAAAGGGTTTAGTATTAAGTACATTTTGAGGGTACATGCCTTTTGGATGAGATGAACCAATGTTTAGGCGATAAGCATATATTTCACCGTTATCTAGATAATACCTTAAATATGGCCCACTGTTGGAACCTCCCATAGACTATCCCAGCAATGTGTCTGTTCCATGATTCTTTGCATTAACCCACTGTGTCAGAGGGTCTGAAATTCAGAGTGGGGCATAGCTTGGTTTCTTAGATCATATAAGAAGTGCAATAAGAAGTAGTCTCCTGACACCTTATTCAATAACCCTTCAGTGCTTCTTACTGACTCCCCTGTTTTGTTTTCTATTTCAGTTGAAATATTGAGCAGCAGAGTTACAGAGTATCAGAATCTCTCAACAAGAAACTCCATGTGGCCTTTCTACATATGTTCTCGTATGTCCAACACAACAATAAGCATGGTGCAGTCAATATATTAAAGCACAAATACCTGTTGACAAATTCAAGTTTTAAAAATCTGTGGAGATGTTGAAGCAAATAGAAAATTAACCACTATGTGTTACCTTATTGGATTAATCGTAAATGAATTATCATATAGAATACAACCACACATCTTTGTCATGTATATGAATTATCAGATCCATGTTACATTAATTTTCCCTCTGATAGAAATTGCCACATTGAATATAACCATAAAATATTGTGACTTTTTTCATTAATGATTTATGCTAACTGAACATCCACAGTGTACTGTAGGCTTACTGTATACTCTTGGTGGATAAATTCTGTTTTTGAAGTGTTACCTTACTATTTTGTTTACAAGATAGTCTATTGGATTGATGTAGAATGTAACTGATATTTCCTATCCATTTTCCTCCATTGGTATATTGTATTAAATTGGGTTCTGTTTAGCTTTTCCAAGCTATAGTGTTTTCTTATTGTATGTGGTGTTTGGTTTCAATTAGAATGACATAAGTGGGAACAGAACTATATGTGACTGAAAAGTATAACAGGTTCGTGGTAATATGCCCTCTTTAAAACATTTCCTTGAGCTATACATTTTGAAGCCCTCACTTCTGAGTGGACACAAAATCTGTTCGTGTGTAGGATTTCACCTGTAGATCTGACCTTGCATAGTCAATAATATACTAAATTTTTAAAGGAGAAAAATACTTACCTACTTATGATGGGAAAGTTCAAATGTCAACCTCAAATCATTCCTCTTAAGTAATTTGAGAATCAAGTGTTCACACTCCAATAAATTTCGTAGCATGTATAAAAATTATTACATTTATTTTGTCACAGGAATCCCATCTCTCAGCTTGAGTGTCTAAATTTGGGCCATTTGTCATCCTCAGCTGAGAAACTGGTACTTACTAGTTTAAAGGTATGCTAATCATGGGTTGGAAATGGAGCAGAGAGATGTGGGCGTGGAGACAGTTTTTATGTACTAGCAGAAAGTGTGTAAAACCTTTGCATTGTAACCTTTTGCACAAATGCTGTTTTCCAAATGCAAATGGCTCATGCTCTTTTGACTATTCTTTGAATAATAAGTACGATGCAGTCTAGCAAAAGTCAGTCCAGGTGAAAGAAAATTGTTTCCAAATGAGGCCTTACCTCCCCAAATGGACCATCTTTCTCTATTGATCACAGAAGGAGGCTGAGTACAGGTTTAGAGAAATGGCAGGAATGGGGGCAGGGAGGATTTAAAATGACTTGGAATGTGCAAAAGAACTGGAAAAGGTTTCCACAATTGTCTTTCAGTTTAGTTAGGCTGTTTCCAGTTTTGCTAAAAGCAGCAGTGAAGTAGCAATGCTGCACTGACAAGTGTTTCTCTGACAAAACTTTAACATCGGAGGGGGGGGGGGGGGACATGATTTGTTCAGCTTTGTCTCAGAACCAAACCTATTTTTTGTCATATCTGAACTTACTTGCCTTTGTGTGTGTTTCAAAATTAGTCAATTTTAACATCCTTTGGTTAATAGAGAATAGCAATAGCCCATGGAGGTGTGGTATGAATTCTTCTTACTAATACTTCTGTTTCTGTGACAGATAGTGTATCTCTTCTACTCAACAAAGTTATTAACATTACTGTTATTATAAGAGGGAGGAAATGTATTTTCCAAAGCCTTAGTAAATTGAATAGTTTGTACTCAATGTGTATTCTCCCACAGGAAAGCATAAAATCAAAATTTTGTCTGTATGACAGTTGATTTTCTTTGTGAAGATCACAATGAAAGGGAAACTATCTTGGGCTACCACACGACAGGTAGTTGGATTGATTTGCAGAACAATAGCATTGGCAAAGACTTTACTGCCTTTTCCACAGTTGCTAGAGAATCAGACTGTGTGTGTGACTTACCTAAGGCTGCCGAGCCATTGTGGGAACCAACTTTTTACATCTTTCTTTGGAACATCTGAACTCAAAGCAGACCATATTGGCTCAGATATTACAAAAGCAAGATTCCCTCTGGTGGTTGGTGTCCCATTGACCTTAATTGTCCAGGCGAATCCTGGTCACCAGTGATTTCTAAATAGTCTTGTTTTTCTATGGGCTTCTGCCCTTTGTGAACTATTGCTGAACTTAACAGATTGAGAGTTGTCTGTCCTTTTACCTGTGGGCTCTCTGAACCACTGTATTTCTATTTCCTAACATCGTAATTGCAGGAAGAATGTACTCCAGCTAGTCTTAGATGTAGTTATTAATGGATATGGGAATGTTTTGTGCAGAATGAACTTTTGTAGTTTGACAGTTTGGTGCAACATACTAACTCATTTAACGTCTTAAACTTTTGACCAAGGTATATGTAGATGATTAACTTAGAGTAGACTTATTCTCATGTTGCTCTAAGCACTGGAAGATATTAATGTTGACTTACCTTCAGGAGGAGATTTAGTGAGGAACATTCAGGGTAGTTGTCTTTTTGGTGCGATGAGTTTCCATAATATAGTATTAGCATTTTAAAAGTTGCAGTGTAAGTGAAGTTTAAGAAAGCAAGTTCAAAACTCGAACATTTTGATCCAATTTAAGGGAGTTTTGAGGGAAATGAAACTTTAAGATAGCACTCTAGTTGTGCAATGACTAATGGTCTTACTGAAGAAAAGACAAGTCATCTGACTATAAATTGAGTTAACAAGATCAGTCACAACTAATCAGTGACTCTAAACCAAAATTTACCCAATTATTTGTATATAAACCAAATTCCAATCAGTTGTGATTTATACTTAGCATTTTTTAGTTAGTGTTTTACCATGGCATCCAGCTTCACGTGTCCAAAATTATCGACTTTCTCCATCTTGTCAGCCTTTTGCCAAAATTTGCAAGAACGCTGAAACTGAAACTTGGATAAAATGTGTCAAATCTGCAGAGAAGCAATGTAACTATGTGATTTAAGAAGAGCTTAGTAGTTTCTGCTTTTCCAAAAAACACTACGAGAGTCGGGACTAGAATTAAATTAAGTGGATTCGTACAATTGCTATTTAAATACAGTGTTGACTTTTGAAATTGGAGCATGGATCCACACTTAGCTATTGTTGTTTGTCATGAAAGCAGTCTGCTTGCTATTCCATCAGTCTTGCTCATATGTCCATCTCTGAGCATCCTAAACCAGCAGCCACTGGGAATGCCAGTTGGTTCTTTTCCTTGTCTTTGGTGAGTATTGGTAAGGATGCCCTTGGGCAAAATGCAGCCGAGGTTTTTCTAAGATCTGGCAGTCTGTGGGATAGGCTGTGGCATGCAGAAGGATTAGTAATCTAGTTCTCTTTCCGCCTTAAAAAAAATAAAGTTCTTCTACATTTCACTGAAATGGAAATAAGTAAAATTGGTGGGGAGTCGGATTTGATTTGATTCATTTGATGGATTTGACTCCAAGTTTTAATTTGTAGATTTAATAACATAGTGGCCTCATTTTACCAGAGCCTGTCAGAGATAGTGGAATAAAATAGCAGATAAGAGAGTTTAGCTTTTTGTAAAATTTAGCAGATAGTCTAATCAAACTGTAAATATAATACAACTACAGGCTCTGAGAACCAGGTCACTAATTGGTGCCATGTTTTTGTTTTTCTAATTGTTAGTTTTTAAGGTTTTCATTGTACTACATGTTTATATCTAAGTAACTAATAAGTTTAATTTTGAAGGAGAGTTAGAGAAAGTTTAAGTTTTGACCGCATATATTCAGACCATCTTTGTAGGCTCTGAACTGACACTGTAGCAGAATTCAATATAAACACACTCCATAACTGCCCTCTACAATTCACAGTTCAAGAACAAATTCAGCTTTGTACACAAATGATAGATGTCAGCTAAATATATTTAGTTGTTGCTTTGGCAACAAAACTACAACATGGCTACCTTTAGACATTTATGCATGTAAAACTTTTATGTGTAAGCTCTATGTGGTTCATGACAGTGCAAACATATAGAAGATACAGCTCAAACTCAGAAAATTGATGATGTTTTTGAAGCCCTGTGTCCCATGTAAAAGCTGAATTTGTGTTCCCACGTAGCTTTTTGTCCAAAACAAGTTTATAACACATGGATTCTAGTATAAGGCCTTATAGTTTAGAGAATGTGTTGTGTTGATAGGGTTATTCTACAGTATTTTGACACCAGAACAAGCTTGACATAGATATTACCTGGCATTTTTTTCACAACTTTATTCAAAATTATCTATTCATGAAGTATCTGTAGTTATAGAAACATTATATTTTCTGGATTTATTCACAAAAACTATATGTGAGGATTAAAGCATAAGTAAACATTTCAAGATTAACCCATATTTGTGAAGCCACACGTAAAGATTCTATAGAAGGGTCCTGAACAGTGTTTAAGAGACTTATGCCACAGTCACCTGACTGTCTCAGTTAGGGTGCGAATGTGTGAGACACCCCTTTTTTGCACTTATGTACATAGTCCATGAAAGCAACCCTTGGAGCTTTGACAATATAAGAAGTCTGTGGTAATAGGGGGAAGTTAGGGAGAGTACTTTGTGAAGCGCTAAGAATTAGTGAAAGCATGGTGTTGCAGTGCTGTTGGGGCGGCTAGCTCGCTACGGTTCACCAGAGGCTCAGACTGCTAACAAATGCCAGATCTTCAACAGCACTGAGTGAGAGTACAAAGCATTTCTTTTCGAAAGGCTACCAGCAAAGATGCTTTTCTGCTTGAATTAATTCCCACTGTAAACACGCACACGCACGCACACACACACATACACACACACATGCACACATGCATGCACACTCACACATGTACCACATAGTGGATAAGGGTCTCAGGAGAGATTTCCTTTTATTCAATCAGAGAGAGCAGAAAAAAAAATACTCAGTACATTACAAGATAGTTACTCTCGAATCTAATGAAAACAGATTTCATCCTTTGCAGTTAATACTTATATCAATTAATGTGGATTTAAGTGATAAAATTGTTAATGCTTTAACTAAACAGAAGTGAATCAGCCCAAATCTTACATGAGCTAGACACTGGAAGACAATGTCAATTTAAAGTCCTCAGCCAGTTTTCACTCCAAGTCTGCAGATAGCCAAGGAGCTTCCTTGTTGTTCTCCAAGACACCAAGGCTTAACAAGGTTGGATGTTTGAAAGGTTAAGGGATGGATCATCAGGGGCACTTTGAATCCTTCCCATCTTGAGTCAGGTGTCTTGGACCCCATGCTAGGCTGAGGGTAGTTGTTGGGAAATGTTGCTTTTCATACACAGCTAACTCTCTTGGAAGCATATAACTCGATCTGCAGCCATAGCTCATTAGTACAGCACTTGCCTGGATGAATGAGGCCCTGGGTTCCATCCTCAGGACTGCAAAAGAAAAAAGGGGAAGAGAGAGAGAGACAGAGAGAGAGAGAAAGAGAGAGAGAAAGATGGAAAACAGACCAAAGTCAGAAACAACCCAAGCCTTAATGTATCCCATAGCTCAGGGCCAGTTGGCTAGAAATTACTTTTCTTTTCCCCTCAGCTCCTGATCACTAAGTCAGCAATACAGCCACCACCCTGACAATCTGAGCAGCTGTTTTTAGCCAATTGAAAATGGAAGCATACATTCATTTTATAGTTAAGAATGCTCACTTCAGCTTTATTACTCCCATAATTTCATAACCAGCATCGTGATGTGGACATTCCCTTGTGAATCTCTAAGTCATAAAAATGCATTTTCATAAGGACAATAGAAATAGGGAATTTGGTGTGTGGTGCTGGGAATACAGCCCAGGGCTTTGTGTGCTCTGCAAATGCTCTAACACCAGGACTAGCCAGCGATAATAGTTTATGTCCAGAGCTATCAACCATAAATTAGTAGGGATGAGCTTTGAATCATCACAAAAGATAGCCAATGAATTTATAGCATGCACGTGCCCACAGTTACTTGGTCCCATGCTGAAGCTTGAACATAGTGACTGTATTTCAATTATTAAGGTGAAGGAGAGAATCAAGTATAACAAATGCATGTGACTCAAGCTAAAAGATAAATTAGGATGAAGTTTGACTAATTTATGATTTCTAGCCCCTCAGCCTTGCCCATAAGTGACTTACTCACTGGAATTAAAAATCTAGATTATCCCAAAGAAAATTTATGTTTATAGAGAACCCTTCCTCACTTCTACTGTACTGAAAAATGAAAAGTGCTTTGGTCTGAATTTAGTTGCCAGTCTGTATAGATGATGCTACAAGAGTCCTCTCTAGTCCTCATTTTACATTGTGTTACTTTGAAGAAATACCTCTGTAGCAAGACCTAGAAGAATTAAGTGAGCTTCTTCTCCCACACACATAACAACCTTAAGACTCTGTCATAGAACTGCACGGTTCCAAAGCTTTATTTCTGTATACAGATGCTATCTGTCAATGATGGAAACCAAATTGTTTTGTTGCTGTGTCTTTTGTGTCTAGCAGTTGAGTGGATGATATGGCCATCATTTCATTAGATGCTGGGGATACCGTTTTCAAGTTTCTTATTATTACCATCGCCGTTGCTTTAGTTACAAAATGAGCCATTCGCTCCGAAATTGGAATGATTAAAATGAAGTCCATTTTTAAGAAAGGGAGGTCTCACTCAGCATATTGTGTAAACTAGTCCAAATTGCATGGCCTTAAATGATTTTGATTCTCCCATCTCAGCGTCCTGGGTGACTTCTTTTGCTTCACCATGATGAGCTAAGTTACTCCCTTGTGTGATTATAAAGGGATAACTTCTAGCTCCCGCTGACAATGCTGTGGCTTGTACAAAGTGGAAGCCCTTTTCTTGGGCAGAAAATGGCAATGTAAGAATTTCTTAGCCCTGTGCAACAATTAAAAATTTAAGTAAGGACCAAAATATTTTACAAGTAAAAACTGTTGATGTGGTATTTTGTCCCCAAATGCAGTAATTCATTCCCTCAACTGCAGGTGTTTGAACTTATTCAAGTTACAGTGTTGTATTACCTGTTTGTCTTTAGAAGTGTTCATTATAGAGCTCATTTTAATATGCTACATTTTATGTTTCCTTTTTAATTCTTTCAATAAAGTTTCCAAATTCCTTGGCTGTGTCTTCATTTATAAATAAATATTCACACAGACATTCAGTCAGAAGTTACTCATGTTCTAGTATACAAAACTTGACATTAATAAGTCTAATATAAAATTTACGTTTGTGATTTGCCTCAGTGTTATATTGCATACACACAGTAAGCTTATTTCAAAATGCCTTAAGTAGTTTGGAATACATTACATATTCATTTTATTTGGTGTATTTTACCCATAAGATTGGAGTTAGTAACACCAAAAGTTACACTTCTATAAAAGAAAACAAAAAAATTTTTGTGGTTTCTATTGTTTCTTAGAAACCCTAAGGCATATTCCAAAATACGTGAGAAATTTCTGTGTATCAGTTATCTATTTTTATCCTACACTTTCAGTATGAAACATGAAACCAGTATGTTCTATTCATTCTCATCAAGATGGACATCAATGAAGAGTTTCACAACAATAAGATACATGGATTTTCCCATTAAAATGTTTCTAGGGTTTTAAAATGTTCATCTCCAACCAATGGCACAGGAATGAAAGGATTCTCATTTTTGTTCATTAAGAAAACATGTAACCTGGCAATATTTTATTCTGCCAGATCTCTAAAGATCTCCGAAAATCTAATACAAAAGGCTTCTCCTTTTGTCACCCTCAAGAAAGTTTGTATCAAAAGCTGGTGTTCACCTGTCTATGACAATGTCAAGGGCCAGAGAGGAAATTAGGTCCTTTCTGGTGTAAACTATTACCATATTCTTTTACCCTTTGTTCCCTATGTTAACTATTTCTAATGTGATCCTCACTTTGGCATTTTGTAAGCCACATTTAAGCCCTTGGATGTGTTTCTGTGAATGACAAATCCAACACAAACAGATTCGGCATATAAACATTTATTAAAGGTTTGAGGCTTCTTCTGAATTCATTTTACATCACTGGCTTATAGGTAATAATTTGTGGCAGACATTCTCAGCTATTGTTGAAATAGAGACATGGTTGAAGTTGACATATAGACATAACCAAGTTTGTCTTGGGAACTTTCAACTTTATTCCATAACATCCTTCTGAGGCCCATCTTACTCATCCCTAATACTCTGTAGGTGTCTAGCCCCATGGTAGCAATTTGCAAGGCCTACATTCCCAGATCCATCTGGAATCTTAGCTATTAGACTCATACTGATGAGATCCTAGGCTTCGGAGAGCTGTTCACAGCTGAAATGTAAGAGAAAATTGCAATCTGAAGAATGAAAGTATTTCATGAACCGCGTCTCCTAGGGAAGTTTGGGCTTAGAAAGGCACAGCTCTCCAGTGATCCAGTATCAGACATCTACATGTATAGATAACAGGGATGTGTGTTGTGGAAGGGAACCTCAAGCATCCTGTCCCGGCCTTTAAGAGAGGCATTCCGATTTCTGTACATTAGTAGTTCAGTCAGTTGCCACCTCAATAGGGCCAAAAGAAGAAAATGCTTATATCGTAATTGTCTGCAAGCTTCTCAAATACGATGAACATAAAATACTAACAAGATAGTGGAAACCTGAAGGTTCAAGAGTACATAACTTACTCGTGTGATCAGCATTTTAAGAGTAGGCCCCACTGACCAGCCTCTTATAGGGTTATCTTCTATCATAATCCAATGTCTATACTTCTTAATTAATGTTCAACAGATGAACTCTCATAGTCTCATCTTAAAAAAATGACTCCTTTTGTACTGGAAACCTTCCTTTAACTGACTTCTTGGATATTTCTCTTTTTTTTGTACCTAGCTCATGCTTTCCCATAGGCAGGTAGGCAGTGTGTATCTGGGGAATAAAGTCAAGAACACTTTAAATAGAAGGGTAGCCACCTGGACATAGGCTACATGTGTAGGTTGTTAGAACTACACAAATAGTGTTGTCATTTCCAAAAGCACAATTGTCACATAGATGTAGAAGTCAGTGTAAAAATGACATTCTGGCCAGAGCACCCCAGAGTTTGTGTTGTGCATGAAAATGTCACAGGGCAGAGTGTTCAATATAAAGCACAGCTGACACACATGCAAAGTTGATAAAAATTCGCTACATTTTCCTTTATGTGACATAAGTCAAATGGAAGTTTCGTGAAAACAAGGGGTAACAGCAAGTAAATAGCAGAAACACTATCAGATGGCCTGTTCTAAGAAGCTGGACTTTGGGAACACAGACGAAAGCTGAGGAAGGTGTGTACTACATTCTCAGCGACTGACCACAGAAGATACTGGCCCTCCTAATGAGGACCAATGAAGCTCTCAGGCAGAGGATGGTCAAGAATGAGTCAGGGATGGAGACTTGCCCTTTACCTAAAAAGTTGAAAATTATGTGTTAGGAAACTTGGCAGTTAAAAGAGAAGTGTAATTATGTTAACTATACAAGTATATTGTACATGATTATTGGTGCACCTCTCTCTTCCCCCCCCTCTCTCTCTGTGTGTGTGTGTGTGTGTGTGTGTGTGTGTGTATGTGTGTGTGTGTGTGTGTGTGTGTGTGTGTTTCATGGTGTTGTTCTTTTGAATTCCTATTAATAAAGTCTGTGTTAAAATACAGTTTGGGGACAGTTATACCAGGACAACCAGAGTCCAGGTGATTAACAGTTACAATCTGGAGCTCTAGTTAGGTGCTGCCAGCAAATGAGGCATCTGTGGAAATAAGCATACCCACCTTTGAAACTTATATAGAAGACCTCAATGATAGTATCGAGCAAGTATTTACCATGATCTGAGCCTGCATCCAGGGATGGATACCCCATAAACAACCACTTTCTCCAGATGGACGCCATAAGAAGTATTCTAGAACTTAAAGATGCATGGCATGTCAAGAATCGTTGAGATGAGAGTGTGAATCCAGAAACTCATCAAAACTACTAAGGAAAAATGGCCCAAGAGCATGGTCAGCATATAATGGCATTCACTATTGTCTTCTGTGCTTCTAATCCTGAGGAAACATCATTATGATTTTAAAATGTACCATTTTGGGGACAACCAGGTGGTGAGGCTGATAACTGAAGTTTGAACCTGGGGAGTCACATGACAAAAAATTAAATGACTTCTGCAAGTTGTCCTCGGACCTCCATGTGTGCTCTGTGGCAAGGGGCCACATGGTCTCATTTCCACACTCCCTCCCGGCCTCCCTCTCTTAATCCCCCTTTCCTTGTCTCTGCTCCTTGCTTCTTCCATGTTTGCCTCTAATCACCCATGTCTGTCCCTCTTCCACCCACTCAAAAAGATATTTAAAAAAATATTACGCCACTTTGGATGTTGTGAGAGTGGTTTATAAAACACTTAGCAAGTATCCTTAAATGATTATTGCACGTGTAGTGCCCTGCCGCTTTGAAAATCTCCCCTCCAGTTTTTCTTCATTCCAGCCCACCCTTGTCACTGTGAGAAACATTGTCCCAAATCAAAAGTTTCATTTCCTTCCTTTACCATAGTTGTACAAGGAGATATTTAAAAATAAAAGGAAAATTCAAAATACAAATACATGGGGGTTGGGGATTTTGCTCAGTGGTAGAGAGCTTGCCTAGGAAGCTCAAGGTCCTGGGTTCAGTCCCCAGCCCCGAAAAAAAAATAAAAAAAATAAAAAAAAAACAAAATACAAATACATAATCACATATATAGATATACATACAAGACACACATATATGCACAAGTACATGTGTACACATGCATTGGGTTTTTATTAAAATAGTACATTTTAAGTGTGAATGTATATTAAATATAATGAAGTATTCAGCAGTATAAGTCTACTTTGAGGATTATGATCATAATGGATTTACTACTAGATTTTTGAATATTAAATCACAATTGAGAAGGTAATCGCAGTATAATACATCAAAATATAACCAACCAGATCTCCCAGGAACTAAACCACCATCCAAAGAGTACACATTGGACTTAGAACACCTGTCCCTAATGGAGGAGTTAGATAAAGGACTGAAGGATCTGAAGGGATTTGCAACACCACAGAAAGAACAATATCAGCCAAGCACAATGCCCACAGCTACCAGGAACTAAATCACTGGCCAAAGAGTACACATGGAGGGACCCATGGCTCCAGTTGCTTATGTAGCAGAGGATGGCTTTATCTGGCATCAGTGGGAGGGAAGCCCCTTGGTTCTGTGGAGGCTCGATGAACCAGCTAGGGCACTGAAATAGGAGGAGGTGAGTGAGTGGGGGAGCTCCCTCATAGAAGAAGGGATGAGGCAGGGGATAGAGGGATTAACTGGGAAAGGGAATAACATTGGAAATGTAAATAAAATAACCAATAATATAAAATAACATAAAAAATACATCAAAATAAAGCTCCAGTTTTCTTTTTTTAAAAAAAAGGTCCACAGCCTCTCAATTCTTGGGGAATCAAGTATACATTCTAACATTGCAACTTTTTGTTAAATAATGGTTTTAACTTTTTAAATCAGCATATATTCATTATATATAGTGATGGGTTTCATAAGGAGAATATCTTTCCATTATAGCATTTCTTTAACCTCAGGAAGTCCCCATACTCTCCTTTCTCTCTCTCTTTTTTTTTTCTTTATTAACTTGAGTATTTCTTATTTACATTTCGATTGTTATTCCCTTTCCCGGTTTCCCGCCAACATCCCCCAACCCCTACCCCTCCCGTTCTCTATGGGTGTTCTCCTCCCCATCCTCCACCCATTAAGGCCCTCCCCCCAACAATCACTTTCACTAGGGGTTCAGTCTTAGCAGGACCAAGGGCTTCCCCTTCCACTGGTGCTCTTACTAGGATATTCATTGCTACCTATGAGGTCAGAGTCCAGGGTCAGTCCATGTATAGTCTTTGGGTAGTGGCTTAGTCCCTGGAAGCTCTGGTTGCTTGGCATTGTTGTTCATATGGGGTCTCGAGCCCCTTCAAGCTCTTCCAGTCCTTTCTCTGATTCCTTCAACGGAGTCCTGTTCTCAGTTCAGTGGTTTGCTGCTGGCATTCGCCTCTATATTTGCTGTATTCTGGCTGTGTCTCTCAGGAGCGATCTACATCCGGCTCCTGTCGGCCTGCACTTCTTTGCTTCATCCATCTTGTCTAATTGGATGGCTGTATATGTATGGGCCACATGTGGGGCAGGCTCTGAATGGGTGTTCCTTCAGTGTCTGTTTTAATCTTTGCCTCTCCCTTCCCTGCCAAGGGTATTCTTTTTCCCCTTTTAAAGAAGGAGTGAAGCATTCACATTTTGATCATCCGTCTTGAGTTTCATGTGTTCTGTTCATCTAGGGTAATTCAAGCATTTGGGCTAATAGCCACTTGTCAATGAGTGCATACCATGTGTGTTTTTCTGTGATTGGGTTACCTCACACAGGATGATATTTTCCAGTTCCCTCCATTTGCCTACGAATTTCATAAAGTCATTGTTTTTGATAGCTGAGTAATATTCCATTGTGTAGATGTACCACATTTTCTATATCCATTCCTCTGTTGAAGGGCATCTGGGTTGTTTCCAGCTTCTGGCTATTATAAATAAGGCTGCTATGAACATAGTGGAGCACGTGTCTGTGTTGTATGTTGGGGCATCTTGTGGGTATATGCCCAAGAAAGGTATAGCTGGGTCCTCAGGTAGTTCAATGTCCAATTTTCTGAGGAACCTCCAGACTGATTTCCAGAATGGTTGTACCAGTCTCCAATCCCACCAACGATGGAGGAGTGTTCCTCTTTCTCCACATCCTCGCCAGCATTTGCTGTCACCTGAGTTTTTGATCTTAGCCATTCTCACTGGTGTGAGGTGAAATCTCAGGGTTGTTTTGATTTGCATTTCCCTTATGACTAAAGATGTTGAACATTTCTTTAGGTGTTTCTCAGCCATTCGGCATTCCTCAGCTGTGAATTCTTTGTTTAGATCTGAACCCCACTTTTTAATAGGGTTATTTGTCTCCCTGCGGTCTAACTTCTTGAGTTCTTTGTATATTTTGCATATTAGCCCTCTATCTGTTGTAGGATTGGTAAAGATCTTTCCCCAATCTGTTGGTTGCCGTTTTGTTCTAACCACAGTGTCCTTTGCCTTACAGAAGCTTTGCAATTTTATGAGATCCCATTTGTCTATTCTTGATCTTAGAGCATAAGCCATTGGTGTTTTGTTCAGGAAATTTTCTCCAGTGCCCATGTGTTCAAGATGCTTCCCCACTTTTTCTTCTATTAGTTTGAGTGTATCTGGTTTGATGTGGAGGTCTTGATCCACTTGGACTTACTCTCCTTTCTCTTATCTCCCTGTCATAGTTCCTGTCCATCACTCAGGCATAAAGTACTGTCCTGTACAATGTTGTGTTATGTGTCTGTATAAAATCTAGAATTCAAATAAGTGAGAAAATTTAAATATTTTTCTTTCTATGCTTTTGTTTTGTTTTTTGGCAAAAGACAGAATATCATTCGTCTTGTGGCCATTATTATACTACACTTTTCTTTTTCTTTTCTTTTCTTTTCCATTCATCTGTGGACACACACTCTCTTAGCTGATCCCATGACATGACTGTTCTGCATAGTGCGACAATGAATGCAGCTGGGCAGGTATCCCTGTTGAATGTTGACTGAGATTCTTCTGTGTATTCCTAGTAAGACTTTAGCTGGATTGTATGCTAGGTCTATTTGTACTTTTTAAAGTAGCCTGTATAGAGATTTTCATAGTGACTGGATTAACTTACCAGCCATGTACCAGCTCATTCCCTACCTGCAGCCTCACTACAGATGTGCTTTATATGTTTATTTCATATTTTTGTACCGTCATGGTGCAGTATTTATAAGCCCCTATGTGTCTAGAAAATGATACACTTAATATTTTTTCCTTTTAATATTTTAAGTCTCTCTCTCTTTCTCTCTCTCTCTCTCTCTCTCTCTCTCTCTCTCTCTCTCTCTCTCTCTCTCTCTCGTGTGTGTGTGTGTGTGTGTGTGTGTGTGTGTGTGTGTGTAATGGAAGTCAGATGACAACTTGACAAAAGTTGGTTCTCACTTTCTCCCATGTGGGTGTCCACAATTGAACTCAGTTTTTCAGGCTTGGCTGCAAGAACCTTTACCCCACTACATCATCCTGCTGGCCCTATTCATTTATGTTGAGATTACCCAGCTGATGAGTCACACAGGTGTTCCGCACATGACTGAACACTGAGGTTCATTGATATCTGGTGTAATATTGCTCTGTTTATCTCTAATTTTTTCAAATGTCTTCTCTTTCTTTAGGTTAGTTTGAATGTGAGTTTTTTGATCTTTATCTTTTATTAGAGCACTACATTCTTTATTTCACTAGTAGTTTTTATTGTTCATCCTGTTTTTATTCAACTAACTTTGCCCTGAGCTTTATCATGTTTTTCTACCTATCGCTTTGGATTTTACATGGCGTTGTTTTTCTAAAGTTTTCAAGTACACCACTGAGTTATTTCTTTATGGCTGCACGAGCTCACAGAGACAGAAGCAGAAGGTCTGCTTCTGAAGAAGCAGGTCTGCACCGGATCCTTTGCATATACACCTGAGCTTTCAGTTTAGTAGTTTTGTGGGACTTGAGTGTGAGAGCAAGTGTGTCTCTGACACTTATGCCTTCTCCTGGAACTTTTTTATTTTCCTGTTGGCTTGGCTTGGCCAATTTCCATATGATAGTTTTCTTTTTATCTTATATTTCGTTCTGTTATGTTTTGCTGGTTTCTCCTTGATGCCTGTTCTTTTCTAATGGGCGACCGAAAGGGAGTGGATGTGGATGGGAAGGGAGGTGGGGAGCAACTGGAAGGAGAGGAGGGAGGGGAAACTGTATTCAATTTGTATGGTACAAGGAAAGAATTTATACATAAAAGGAGAAAAACAATACTTTCATTCTCTCTCTCTCTCTCTCTCTCTCTCTCAGTCTCTGTGTGTGTGTGTGTGTGTGTGTGTGTGTGTGTGTGTGTCCCTCCCTCTCTCCCTCTCTCTTTTCACTTGATTTCAAGAAGTTTGATTTTCTTCCCGTCTGATTTGTTTAGTGGCCCTTTCAATCTCCAAAAGTTTGTGTGTTTGTCGTACGTTCTCTTGCTATGGCTTTCTTCTCTGATTCCACTGTGGTCAGATAGAATAAAAGGAGTTATTGCAAGTATTATTTTTTGCTATTTTCATTTTTGAGACTGTAATATAATTACATTTCTCCCTTTCATTTCCTTCCTCTAAATTCTCTCATATAACCCCTCCTTGCTGTGTTTTAAATTACCGCCCTAATTCCATAAACTATTATTACATGCATGTATGTATATAAATATATTCCCAGATTTAGCCTGCACAGTTTGTATAGCGTTAGTTGCACATATGCTCCCTCCGAATGCAAAGTGTTTTTCAAACTTGCTTAGTTTCCTAACATATAGTCTCCTGCACAGAGAGGTCCATAGGCTGTGGAGAATATTGTGTCTTCTTCACTGCTTGGGTGGAACATGCTAGAGACACCTGCTAAATCCATTTGATCTACGTTATCATCTAATTCTCATGGTTCTTTTTTGAAGTTTTTTTGTGTAGTCTGTCTATTGATAAGAGTAAGGTATTTCAGTCTGCCACAGTTACTGTGGTGAGGTCCATCTGTACCCTTACATCCACTAGTAGTGCTGTTTTTCTGAAGCTGGGTGTGCCAATGGTGGGTGCATATATGCTTAGAACTGTTATATCGTTGTAGTGGGTTGCTCCTTTAATCAATATGAAGTGGCCTTATCTCCTCTGAGTCATGTGGCTTGAGGCCTTCATTAACAGAAGCTAGTGTGTACCTGCATCTGCTTGTGTTCCGATCCCATTTACTTGGATTACCTCTTTCCATCCTTACACACATTTGGCTTCGCCAGGGAGGTACTTACTTTGCAAGCAATAGAAAAGATAAATCCTGCTTTTTAATACAATTGCCAGTCTCGCCTTTTGGTTGGAGAATAGAGACAACTAATATTCAGTTATTGAAAAGTATAAATTGACACCCGCGGATCCCGGCCCGCAGCAGCTCTCTGCTCCCAAACCCCGTGGGAGAGAGACCTCACCGCCTGATCAGGTGGGCACTCCTGAGGCTACAGAGCGGAGGAGACCACCAACACTGCCCACCCCTGCCCACATCCCTGGCCCAAGAGGCAACTGTATAAGGCCTCTGGGTTCCCGTAGGGGAGGGCCCAGGAGCGGCAGGATCCCTGCGCCTGAGACACCGCCGGAACCTGAAGGAAACAGACCGGATAAACAGTTCTCTGCACCCAAATCCCGTGGGAGGGAGAGCTAAGCCTTCAGAGAGGCAGACACGCCTGGGAAACCAGAAGAGACTGCACTCTGTGCACATCCAGACGCCAGAGGAAAACACCAAAGGCCATCTGGAACCCTGGTGCACGGAGGCTCCCGGAAGGAGCGGCGCAGATCTTCCCGGTTGCTGCCGCCGCGGAGAGGACTTAGGCAGTACCCCACGAGCAAACTTGAGCCTTGGAACCACAGGTAGGACCAACTTTTCCCCTGCAAGAAACCTGCCTGGTGAACTCAAGACACAGGCCCACAGGAACAGCTGAAGACCTGTAGAGAGGAAAAACTACACGCCCGAAAGCAGAACGCTCTGTCCCCATAACTGGCTGAAAGAAAACAGGAAAACAGGTCTACAGCACTCCTGACACACAGGCTTATAGGACAGTCTAGCCACGGTCAGAAATAGCAGAACAAAGTAACACTAGAGATAATCTGATGGCGAGAGGCAAGCGCAGGAACCCAAGCAACAGAAACCAAGACTACATGGCATCATCGGAGCCCAATTCTCCCACCAAAGCAAACACGGAATATCCAAACACACCAGAAAAGCAAGATCTAGTTTCAAAATCATATTTGATCATGATGCTGGAGGACTTCAAGAAAGACATAAAGAACTCCCTTAGAGAACAAGTAGAAGCCTACAGAGAGGAGTCGCAAAAATCCCTGAAAGAATTCCAGAAAAACACAATCAAACAGTTGAAGGAACTAAAAATGGAAATAGAAGCAATCAAGAAAGAACACATGGAAACAACCCTGGACATAGAAAATCAAAGGAAAAGACAAGGAGCTGTAGATACAAGCTTCACCAACAGAATACAAGAGATGGAAGAGAGAATCTCGGGAGCAGAAGATTCCATAGAAATCATTGACTCAACTGTCAAAGATAATGTAAAGCGGAAAAAGCTACTGGTCCAAAACATACAGGAAATCCAGGACTCAATGAGAAGATCAAACCTAAGGATAATAGGTATAGAAGAGAGTGAAGACTCCCAGCTCAAAGGACCAGTAAATATCTTCAACAAAATCATAGAAGAAAACTTCCCTAACCTAAAAAAAGAGATACCCATAGGCATACAAGAAGCCTACAGAACTCCAAATAGATTGGACCAGAAAAGAAACACCTCCCGTCACATAATTGTCAAAACACCAAACGCACAAAATAAAGAAAGAATATTAAAAGCAGTAAGGGAAAAAGGTCAAGTAACATATAAAGTCAGACCTATCAGAATCACACCAGACTTTTCGCCAGAAACTATGAAGGCCAGAAGATCCTGGACAGATGTCATACAGACCCTAAGAGAACACAAATGCCAGCCCAGGTTACTGTATCCTGCAAAACTCTCAATTAACATAGATGGAGAAACCAAGATATTCCATGACAAAACCAAATTTACACAATATCTTTCTACAAATCCAGCACTACAAAGGATAATAAAGGGTAAAGCCCAACATAAGGAGGCAAGCTATACCCTAGAAGAAGCAAGAAACTAATCGTCTTGGCAACAAAACAAAGAGAATGAAAGCACACAAACATAACCACACATCCAAATATGAATATAACGGGAAGCAATAATCACTATTCCTTAATATCTCTCAATATCAATGGCCTCAACTCCCCAATAAAAAGACATAGATTAACAAACTGGATATGCAATGAGGACCCTGCATTCTGCTGCCTACAGGAAACACACCTCAGAGACAAAGACAGACACTACCTCAGAGTGAAAGGCTGGAAAACAACTTTCCAAGCAAATGGTCAGAAGAAGCAAGCTGGAGTAGCCATTCTAATATCAAATAAAATCAATTTTCAATTAAAAGTCATCAAAAAAGATAAGGAAGGACACTTCATATTCATCAAAGGAAAAATCCACCAAGATGAACTCTCAATCCTCATCTTCGATTGGTTTATATACAAGTGTGCAATTTCTAGGCTTGAAAGTAAAATGATGCTATCTGGTGCTGGATAGAGGAGCCTTATTTTTTATTATGGCAGCTTGCTATTTTTGTAACATGGTGATTTGGTTGAACACATTAAAGTACAGTAGTAACTGATCTCCCCCTCTTCCTGGATGAGTGAGGAGATGATTAAATGTTGATGTCAGCATCCATGAGCATATTCAGATGAGCTTCTGCTTCTGTTGAAAAGGATGCTGTGTTTGATTGTGGTCCGAAGCTTTGAAGCACTACTTGGCATCTCCTTCCTTGGAGGTCTCACTGTTTAAACATAACAGATTTGATAGCTTGTTGGTAAGGTGAGGTCCAGCTTGTCTCCACTAGGTCATCTTCATGTGAATCCGGTGGTTATACGGTTTTGTTCTAGGGATATTTCATTTTTTTAATAACGGTTTTAGCTGACATTCATGGAGAGAATGAATCCTTAGAAGTGTGCCACTAGTGAAAGGAAATCCTGTCTAGAGTATGTTTCTTTACAAAGCTGTGTCACACCATCCTTTGGGCCCTCTGCTGGAAAAGTAGAATCAAGTCTCAAATAATGCCTTTTAAATTGTATCCTCTAGTATTATAGATGTAGGACAGTACTGTATCATACCTCTGTGGATGTAAAATAGCTTGTACCTGCTTTATGATACGTAGTAGTGACCGTGCTTTATCAGAGCTGTTTTTAATGATGTTGCTCAGAATGTTTTCTTTCCAGATGATGATTGAGAAGCTAATTTAAAAAAAAATGGTGCCAGGTACCACAAGAGTAACAGAACTGTGCTGTTTTCTCGGGTTTTGTTTTTTTACTTTTTTTTTTTTTAATGGAGTGTGCTGGATGTCTCTACAGTTTTGTTCAGATGACTGCAGAACCTGGAAAAGCTGTTGCTGCTGTTGATGCATAACACACTGCTATTATTGGTCTTTTTATATAAATATAAATATATATATATACAGATATATAATTTGAATTTTTTGAAACTTTACCTGTGCTGTCAACTTTCGAAAAAAGTATCCCCGTTTACTGTGTTGAGTTGGCACTGCACAGAAATTAACAGCCATATTGGTCTAGAAATGTTGAACTTAAGTTTTTTCCATTTGTACAGGGGTAACACACTGTATTAAATATGTAAGGTCTTATATACGTGGGTTTGATTACAAAAACTAATAAAGTATTCTCTAAATAAAAAAAAAGAAAAGTATAAATTGATTTCTGTCACTTCGTTGCTTTTGCGCTGTGATGTTTTGCTATTCTTCACCTGCTGAGCTATTGCATCGGTGCTCTCTCCTCATTCCTGCGGCTTAATGGACATGTTTACCTACCTCTTTCATGCATAGGGTTCCTTTCTCCTTCTATTTCGGTTATGAAGGAGAGTTTTGTAGAATGTAGTAATCTAGGTTGGCAGCCATTGCTTTTCAGCGCTTGAAAGGCATTGGTGCTCCATTCTATTCTGGCTTTCACAGTTTCTGCTGAAGAATCTGGTTTCCTCATGGGTTTTCTTTCACGTGTAGCTTGGTAATTTTGTGCTGCAGCTCTCAACATTCTTTTTTCTGTGTACTTCATTTTTGCTTATAATATGATATGCGGAGGGTTTTTTTTTTCCTGGTCTTGCATGTTGGCCATTTGAACTGCTTCTTGGAGCTGCAGCTCACATTTGGAGAATCCATGCTGTGATTATATTGAATGTGCTTTTAACCTTCCACTTTCATTCTTTTCTATTCTCACAAATCACAACTTTGGTCTTTAAATGGTGTCCAACGGACGTCGAATTTTCAGTTCCTGGGTTTTATTTTTCTATTTTTATTTTTCTCTTGGGGATTCTAATTAATTTGCCCTGTCTCCAAACCCTGATATTCTGCCTTCACTCAGTCCATTCTTTTGCTTATTAACACTAAAGTTTATATATATATATATATAATTTTATAATTATATAACATATACTATAATCTATATTAATACTGGGGTTTTCATTTACAACCTTTCAAAATGACATTTTCAATAATTCTACCTACTTAATTCCTATCCCATAGCATGGATTGATTACCGACTTCCTCTCTTTGCATTCTCTGTGAAGTCATTCAGTTTAGTGCTCATTTTAATTTCCTTATAAACGTTCCTTTTGATTATTTGTCTGAAAGTTCATCTGTCTCGTCGCCATCTTTGGAATCCATTCCTATGGACTTGGTAGCTTTTGAAGAAATCTTGATACTTTCTTTTTTCATGTCTCTCACGTCAGTGCTAGGACACGTGCATCAGTGATTAGTTGCGTTTTTAATCACCCATATTCTTTCTATCATAATTTTTGCAATTTTGAAATGAGACTAGGTTATCATAGGGTGAATATGTAATTTCTCCCCACTGGACTGGGAATGTACTTCAGTATCTAAACCCGCATGCTCAGGACCCAGGCGGAAACTGCAGTAGCACTTTAAGAATAGAACCCTAACTGCAGAAGCCAGAGCAGCTATAACACCATATTCTTTCCTGCTGGGCCTTAGGCGTGTCTTAGGCTTCATAGCTGTCCTCACCTATTAGAACTACTATAACAAAGAAAGCAAAGCTATTTGATACTTGGGTAGCCAAAAGACATTAGTGTTCTTTTATAAACCTGTGGAAAAGCAATCATGGCAAGAAGCTGGGCTAAATTCTAGATGTGTATTGGGGTTTTTTGTTTGTTTGTTTGTTTGTTTGTTTGTTTGTTTGTTTGTATGATGAAAGTTGGGGATTTATAACCCGGGAGCAGGACTCAAAAATAGGTTTGCAAATGATTGAGAGGAAATGTCAGGGAGGAGGAAGCATTCTGACTAAACTGGCCTAACAGGATTCTTGCTAAAGACTGGCCAGGGATCAGCACCACCTGGGGGATGGTAAAGGATCAGCTACTTGTAGGGAAACCGAGTGAGGGGAAGGGGTGTGGTGGGAAGGGGTGGGAGAAAATCCCTAGCTAAACTAATTATCAAAATTCCTGATCAAACCAGGCCATAGGAACTCAGATCTTACTGACCAAAGTGCAGCTCCCTTTTCCTTACTGCTTGGTAGGTGATCTCAAAGTGAGTACTCGTGCTTTGCACAATGATTCTAACATTTTCTAAATTCCTCTGCCATTAACCTCGGCTTCTCAAACAAGAACCGAGTCTAGCTGACCTTTATGAGACCTGGAGTCACACAGTAAATGCATAACAGAAAATGGTGGCAAAAAGGACTATCAAGTTGAGATACTTTATTTAAAAAAGAGACTACCCACCCAAATAAGATACTTCCAAGGCTAGGAATAATGGACCGTGCTGTTAATCCCACCATCATGGAAGCTGAGGTGACAAGGTTCATACATTTGACAGCAGCCTGGCGTATGTAGTGAGACCCAGCCTATAAATAAAATAAGATAAACAATACCTGGGTCTTGAGGGTATAGTTCAGTTGGAAAATGCTTCCTTGGCATAAAGGAAGCCCTGGGTTCAATCCCCAGTACACTGTATGAACCAGGCGTGGTAGTGCACATAGAAAGTGGAAGCAGGAGGACCAGAAGTTCAAGGTCTTTCTCATTTATAAAGCAAGTTTGAGGCCAGCATCTGATAGAAACGAGCAAACAAAAAGACGTTTATACAATGATAGAAGAAAACTTCACAAATCCCATTTACAGCAAGGACAATCAGGCCTCAAATGCCAAAAAAAAAAAAAAAAAAAAAATTCAGGCAACTTTTTTCTCCTGCCCAGTCCCCGGCCCTTGCCTAAGCCTCTCTGTTCTCCAGTCTGACTTTTCAGGCAAGCCCTCCTTGACTTATGGCTTAATAACACTCAATTCTCCTGCAAGAACAGGAGCCACACTGTGAGGTCAGTCTGCATCCGCAACACCTGGAAGACCTCCAAAACAGAGTTCTGTGGCCCACCTCAAGACTCTGATTATCACACATGAGAAGAACTATGAGAATTTGCATTTCTAATAAGCTCCCAAATAATTAATTTTCATAATATGGGAACCACACCTTGAGAACCATTGATCAATATTATCTTCAAGTTTGATAGTCGACTAAAAACTGACTTGGTCCTTGGGCTCCAGTGCTTGATTCTCGTGAGAAAGAATCCAGTTGAGCCCATCTAAGGCAGCTGTTTATCCTTGCTATGCCCAAGGGAGCAGAGTCGGGTGGTTTTATGGGACCTGTTGCTTCTTTGAGGACATGGTGTGAGAAACATTTTAAAGAAGGTGGATCACTATGACAGCTACAGCCTGTGACTGATTTGTTTATTTTCATTTGCTGAGACAGGATCTTATGTAGACCAAACCAGAGTTGGACTCTGAACCTGGCCATAAACTCCTGATTTTTTTTTCTACCTTTGTCCCTCAAGTGTTGGAATTATAGATATGCACTGCCATGTCCACCACGGCTTCTTTTAATGCTGTGGAAATCTGCACATTGGATTAAAGCCTTTCTATTTGAGTTAGCTCTTCATAACCAATTAAGTTGTGAGAATATGATATATATTAGGCACCTTTAGTCTGTAATCTCAAAGTGAATCAAAGCTTCCTATGCAGCTCTAAACTTATACCCCTCCCCTTATAATTAGAGTGCCCCCCTTCAAATTTTTCCAAGCCACACACTATCTTGGCCTCTCCTCTTCCACTGCCTACATCTAGCCTATCTTGTCCTGTTGATTGTTCTCTCCATGCTTTGCTAGTTCAACTGAACACTTAAGGAGGGCTATTTTCCTTCAATCTGTTCTTCACATGACTGCCAAATGTTGGACCTGAAGCAACTTCCTAGTCTTTGCTTTCTCGGTCAACTGCATTGTGCCTGAGGCAGTTGAAATATGGGTTCATCTTGTTCAGTAGAATGCACCTACAAGTCTATTTCTGTAACACACACACACACACACACACACACACACACACACACACAAAGTATCGTGGGATGGGAATGTACAGCTCAGTTCGTAGTTTATTTGCCCATAAGCACTACAAACAGGACAGTCAGACATTTGAAGTCATCTGCTGTTCAGGGCTACCATTGGAAATATGAGGTCCTGTCTCAATTTTAAAAATCTAATTTAAACTAGCCCATGATGTCCCATATGACTTGCCATTGGCTGCTTTGGACTTACTTCATCAGCAAGCAAAAGGCATTCTTCAGCATCTTTCAGTTTCATATGTACCTCATGGTTTCTCTTTTCCCTTGGACGCCATTTTGCCTAGATAACATCCTCTGAAGCTTGATTTAAATACTGAAACCCTGGGAAGTCCTCCCCATTGGCTCACCACCACCACCAATTCAACCTTATTTGAGATGTTTAATGCTAGAAACACATTATTATATTATTTAACAGATTTACCACATTATATTAAATTGGTTTTATTTCTCCTTCACACCTTTGAGAGGGCTGTAGGCATGATCTCTGTCTTGTCCATAACTGTGCTTACATCCTCTAGTGTAGTGATTATAAAGTAATGCCAGGTGCCACTAAGCTTTAGTGAGCAATGCAAGCTGGATGACCTAAGTTGGACCCTAGGAACCAACTCTCACAAGTTGTCCTATGGGCTATGCACATGTGCCCCCCCCCACACACACTTAATTTATTTTATTAACATTTTAAAGTTGTTATACATTTTTAAGAGTGATAAAATTGTTCTAAAACATTTAAGGCTGATATCATACAGTTAAGCAACAGTCAAAACCCAGTGAGAGATTGGCAAACAGATGCTTTCTCAAAAAAGATACAACCATCCAATAGGCACATTAAAAAAAAACACTATTAGATAGTGGAGAAATAAAGACCATAGAAAACAAAATTTCTAGATATAAACTCGGCCAGAGTAAACAAAGGAAAATAAAAGTGTTGGTGGAAATGTAAAAATCCATGTGTTTGCTGGTGAAAATTAAAATGATATTTAGTCATTTTAAAATTGTGGAAAGTAATTTGTAGTTCTTTGAAAAATTAAACATAGTTGCAGTAAGATTACCAATCCCAGTCCTGGAATAAATTCACAAAAGATTATAAAGCAGAGTCTCAGAAATACAATGTACACCTTTACCTAAACCAGCATTCTTCATAATAACCTAAGTATGGCAGCAACCCAAGTGTTCTTTTTTTGATGAGTAAATCATGCGTTGAACAAATGGAATACATGTAAACATTACAAACATGCATTAAGATATTATTTATCCTATAAGAGAAGGGAATCCTGCAGTGCTCAACAGTATGTCTAAATCTTGAGGACACTAAGAGCAATTCAGTCACAGTATGTGCTACTGTACAGTTCTATGTATGGGAGGGACCTGGAATGTTCTAATTTAGAGAGACAGAAAGTAGAATGGTGGTTTCTTGGTCCTGGGAGAGGGGGACTTGGACTTGGGGTTTGATTGGGACAGAGTTGCAACCTTGCACAATGAATAGAGCTCCAGAGGTAGATGGAGATAAGGGTTGCACAACGAATGGCTCTATACAGCTGGGGTGTGCTTACAATGTTAGACATGTGGTGTATTCCTTTCCAAGACTGAAAAGAAAAAGCAGATAACTCCACAGCTTCCATGCTAAGCTGGGACATTAGAATCCTGCTTTCAAGGCTAGGAGACAATTCCTCTCCACCCTTTGAAGGTTTAGTGATATCTCTGGGAGCACTTCAAAGGCACATGACATTTCAAGTAGAATCAATAGGCTTTCATAAAAATTGAACACTCTTTTCTGTTTTATCTTCTTGGTTGGCCAAAACCCTCTTACATTCCTTGTTTGTTTGTTTTCTGTGCTTTTCTCAAACCTTCACTTCTATTCCCTCCCACTCGTGGACTATCCAGATTAATTCCCTAAATAAAGCAAGACTTGAAAAACCAACCAAACAAAGAAATTAACACACAACAGAAGCAACAAAGCAGATGGTAGTTGGTTTCTTGTGCCTGACACAAAAGGAGGGAAAAAAAACCAAAGGGAAAAAGCCTCCATTTACTTATATGGTATGTAAGGGGAGAAATACCCACATTACTGAGGAACGAAACACAGTCACTGTCAGTCAATGGCTCTTAGCATAAGCAAAATGTGCTGGGGTGATGTGGTACATTGAAAGAATACAGGGGAATATTTGTTAGTGTTCTGGTTATAAGTGGCAAAACTCAAAGTGAAGACAGTGTAAGGAGGACACTGATCAGGGTACAGCTCAATGACATGGCACTTCCCTAGCAGATGTGATGCCCTTGGTGCAATGTCCAGCTGTGAAAATGAAGCAGGTGAGTGACTTGAAGCACCCATGGGTGTTGTGCCTTCAGGCTCAGCAGTATGCTCCTGGTCAAACTTTAACTGGGTTAGGAGTCTACTGCTCAACTTTTTTCAGCTGTAACTTTTGGAAGGCTAGTCTTGGCCCCTAGCTGACACAACATGTAAAACACAGGATATTGTTTGCAATAGTTCCAGAATAATTTATATGATTGATTTTTTTAAAAGTCTGGTTTGGGCCTTATGCCCATTTTTCAAGCCATAACTTTTAGATTATCTAGGTTCAAGTTTATTTGGAGACTTTGAACCAGAGACCTCTCCCCCTCAAACTTCCGGGGTGGATGGGAAACCAGTGGGGTGAGCAAGTAAAGGGAAGAGACAAAGGAAGAGGAGAGAGGGAAGGACAGCTCAGAACTCGTTCCTCAAAAGAAAGTGAACTGCTCTCCCACAACTGGAAACATCTTGGTCAGACAAAAGCCCCATCTGACAGTGTAGCCTACTTAAAAGAGGTTTTTGTCTATTTTATAGCCATGTCACATAGAGATTCAAGTGTATCTGTGCCCTGTGTAAAGAGAAACTATCCAGCTGCATGTACCCTGTGTGTATTTAACTTTCAGAGCAAAATCTTCCCATGGTCTTAAGTAGCCGCTGATGCTCTCACATCTATGGGTGAAGGACATTTTTTTGTCTCTACTTAAAGCATCTAGTGTCTTATGTCAAAGGTCAGTGAAACCGTTTGGAAGTGCAAGAGATGGGGCCATAATGCAAAGCTTAGCAGTGAATATCATAGCAGTACATAAATATTCTGTGTGAATAGTAAGGAATCTGACCTAGCAAAGGAGTAGGGTCCTGCTAGATTAACTGTTTGACCCATATTCTGGTCTCTGAGATCATTTCCCGTCATAGACTTCCCTATTTGTCTGGTCTTGAAAGGATCATTGCTGTTTACCCCTCTGGGGACAGCACCATTTCAGCAACTCCCTTCCTGTCCATATGAGCTCAGTTGCTTGGGGGCTGTCCTGCGAGTTGGAAAATCACACATTTCTTTGGGACCATACTGAGTTTCTCATGCCATACAAACGTCTTAACTTCCATTCTGTAGGTAGCTTCTTAGGGTTCACTTTAGGTCTCTAAAAAAAAGAAATGAATAATGGATTACCTGACACACCAAAGCTTCCATTTTATAAAAGTATATATATATATATATATATATATATATATATGTGTGTGTGTGTGTGTGTGTGTGTGTGTGTGTGTGTGTGTGTGTGTGTATCATAGAAAGCTGCTATGAAGCAAACAGCTGCCTTCTTGCTCTCTGCTCTGGTATCCCTAGGGTATAACCCTTATCCTCTGGTCTTGAGATGGTTGATAAACTTCCAGTTATCACATCTACATTCCAGGCAGAAGAATGGGGAAAGGAGGAAGAAGGCATATTTCTTCCCTATAATGGCATTCCCCAAAAGGTCTGTCAAATGCTATTGCCTATGTTTTATGGAGCAGAACATAGAGACATCAGCATGATTCAAACCGAGCAAGTTTAAGAAATGTGGCATCATTTTTTTCTTCCAAATGACAATGTGAATAAACAAAAATTGGGTTTCTGTTAGTCAAAAAGACAAAAGAGCCATTGAGAAAAACAGAATTTACACACATACACACACACACACACACACACACACACACACACACACAAAGTGATTCATATTCCACTCTCCTCCGTGGTCAAAGAAGAGGCGATCTCAAGTCACATCCTTGCATTGCCACCCTACCCGACCAGCAACAGGCCTTGAAGGGAAAGTTGATCTAGTCTGTATGATTATATTGGCTGTTGTATATTGATCATTATAAGCTTACAGCAGGGAAAGATAGCTGTTGTGACATATTGACCCTCCTTTGGTAGCAAGCCATTTTGGCTTTCTTTTGTTGTTAACACCAGGTCTTGCTATGTAGCCTGGACTGGCACTAAACTCAAGAGCCCTTCATCTCAACCCTTTTAATGCTGGGATTACAGGCATTTGCCAACATAGAAATCATTGGGATACCTTATTGTCTGTTTGTTCCAGGGCCTAAAGCATGCCTGGCAAGTGTACATAGCCATTAAGTTTTCTTTCCCCCACAAGCTTCACAGTGTGCTTCTAACTCATTTGAAATTGTTGAGAATGGCACCCTCAGTCCTACCCCTGCCTTTCATATCTGCTCACTTCAGCCACAGTTTCCCCCCTTTGGGGTAGGAGATGAGTAAAGCAAGGTATGAACAATGGGCCTGCCTGTCCTAATGTAAATGAAAACTCTGCTGGTCTTGACATATAAGACCTTCGTCTTTCAGTTTACAGCCACAAACTGGACCTCTAGGCATCCTGAATATGTCCTGGGCAGAAAGAATGAAGCAAGAAAAGGGTTCCAAGATAAGTCAACTCCATATGGCCACTTTAAAAAAATATCTTGAGGCTAGAGAGATGGCCCCATAGTGAAGAGCACATCTGCTCTTGCAAAAGACCTGGGTTCAGTTTCAAGAACTGTGAGATGGGGGCATACTTTACACTACCCTGAGTTCTGATAACCTCTCTGACCTCCTTAGGCACCAGGCACAAATGTGGTACAGATATAAGCAGGTAAAAACATTCACACACACACAAAAAAAAAATAAAATAAACAAACCTATTTTTAAGAAAAATATTAGGCTAGGGAAGAACGCTTCCACATCTGTAGCCATGGATTCCGTCCTCAGCACTACACAACACAGGTGTGCTGGTGTGTATTTGAACTCCTAAGGCTTGGGAAACAGAGACAAGAAATTTCAAACTCATCCATGGCTGTGCAGCGAGTTCGAGGTTAGTCAAAACTGTGAAATCACAACTGAAAGGAACAAAAGACGAAACAAAAAATTTTCCCAGCAAGATTTGGGGTCATATATCTTTAATCCAACTATCCAACACTGGGGAAGTGATGAAGGAAAAAGTCATGAATTTGGAGTCTGTCTGGCATATATAATGAAAAACTCTATCAAAACCAAGGGGCTGAAGATAGGAATCCACTGTTAAGAGTACTTGCTGATGAATATCCTAGTAAGAGCACCAGTGGAAGGGGAAGCCCTGGGTCCTGCTAAGACTGAACCCCCAGTGAACTAGACTATGGGGGGGAGGGCGGCAATGGGGGGAGGGTTGGGAGGGGAACACCCATAAGGAAGGGGAGGGGGGAGGGGGATGTTTGCCCAGAAACCGGGAAAGGGAATAACACTCGAAATGTATATAAGAAATACTCAAGTTAATAAAAAAAAATCCAAAAAAAAAAAAAAAAAAAGAGTACTTGCTGCTCTTCCAGAGGACCTGGGGTCCTAGTCCCAGCATCTACATCTTGGCTCACCTTTATTAACTCCACGTCTAGAGGAACTGATGTCTTTTCTGGACCCTTAGGCACCAAGCATGCATGGTACAGAGACATATGTGTAGATAAAACAGCAACATATATATATATATATTATCATATATATTATATATATAATGAAATAAATATTTAAAATAAAACTGCTATGGAAAAAACTTTAGTAAAAATAAGCAGCCAAACAACAACAAAGAACGACACTTCTCAGGTACACCAACCAGTGAGTAAATGAAGTTTTATAGGATGGTGAAGGAGCCAATGTACATGGGAAGCTATAATTATCCTCTGAGAGGGTGGACCCTCCTGTTTATCCCCCTACCCTGGTACATCAAGTCTCTGCGGGAATAGGTGCATCTTCTCCCACTAAGGTCAAACAAGGCAGCCAAGCTAGAACATATTCCACATACAGGCAACAGCTTTTGGGTAGCCCTCTAGTTGTTTGGGATCCACATGAAGACCAAGCTGCCTAAATGATACTGGGAGGCTTATGTCCAGCTCCTGAATGCTCTTTGTTTGGTGGTTCAGTCTCTGAGAGCCCTAAGGGTCCAGGTTAGTTGACTTTGTTGGTCTTCCTGTGGAGTTCCTATCCCTTTTGGGGCCCACAATCTTTGTCCCTACTCTTCCATAAGAGCCCCAAAGCTCCATCCACTGTTTGGCTGTGGGTGTCTATCTGTCTGAGTCACCTGCTGGGTGGAGTCTCTCAGAGGACAGCTATGGTAGACTTATGTCTAAAAGCATAAAAGAGTATCATTAATAATGTCAGGAATTGGTGCTTGTTCATGGCATGGGCCTCAGATTGGACCACTGATTGGTTAATAATTCCCTCAGTCTCTGTTCCATTCCCTGTCCCTGCATTTCTTGTACACATAATAATTTTGAGTCGAGGATTTTATGGGTGGGTTGGTGTCCCTGTCACTCCACTGAGGTGCTTGGCTTGTCTATAGGAGGTGGCCTCCTCAGGTTCCATATCCCCAATACTGTCAGTCACAGCTAAGGTCACCAGCAATGATTCTTGGGTGCCTCCTTTATCCCAAGGCTCTCTCCAATCCTAGAGATGTCCCCTCCTTCCCACCTCCATCAGTTGCAGATTTCCATTCATTCTCATGGCCTTGTGGCCATCTCTCCTGTCCCTCCCCACATCCCTATACCCCCCATATATTCTCCTTCCCTTCCCCTCTCCCACCCAATTCTCTTCTTTCATCTGTTAAAGGCAATTATTTAAGAGCTGCTGTAACTTTTTGCCATGATTCTCCATGAATGAATACATTCTAAGGTTGGTTTTCTTAAAAGCATGTGGCATTTTTGGTTTACTTGGATGTTCCTAATTCCTTTTCCATTTCTCTGACATCTACAACCAACAGAAACCAAGAGAATACTCATGCGGCGTTCTTGAACTAAATAAACATCTCCTTATGCTTCTCTTCAGTGTAAGTGAGAGACATGGCACCTAGAATATAGCTAGCCTTCTAAGGTTGACCTCAAATTTATTACCACTGGGGGTTGACTAAGGCACTGACCCCAGCACTTTTCTCTTCCCAGACCAGCAGCTATAAGTCTTTCTCAAGATTTGCCAAAAGCGTTGCCCTTCTGTGTGCTCTAAGGGTAACCACACCCCTCCCCCTTCTCTAAGATTCCAGAAAGTCACATGTTGGGAAGAAGAATTTGCACTCTGCAATACGACTCATTCAACCCTGCAGCACAAAGCTTCTGAAATAGTCCTGGAATTTAAGAAAATAGAAGGAGAGCAACCACAGTATCTCAACAAATTACCCTTGCTTTGGTGACAAGGTACTACCAAGCCCTTTTCATGCTTCGGGAGTGCTATGTGCCAGCCACTGCTCTATTATTAACTCATTTCAGCCTCACACTGGCATCATTTGCATAATTATTATCTGGTTTAGAGATGGAGAAACGGACACTGAGATATTATGCCACTGGCATAAGGTCACATAGCTACCAGATGACAAAGGCAGTATTCAAATATCTGATTTGGGTCCAGGGTCAGCATCTAAACCTTGCTGATCTACTGCTTCTCTGTGGAGTGCATCATCTTTTCTACACACGTATCCCCGTGAGTGGTTGCTCAACTTAGGTGAAGGCTTCAAAGAAAATGGCCCTAATTGCACAACATCATTTTGGAAGGAATGTTCAGAATCTCAGAGGCATCTCCCCTTTATCTTACATACCAGAGTATGAACATCAGGGTCTCCTAGTAAACAGCACAAGGAGAGACGCTTCCTTTATGATCTTTCTATGCATATGAGTCCTTGGTGCCTTTGAATACAGAGTACCCTTACCAGCAGTATTTCAAGCCAATGGCTATGGTAATACTTACACTTACTTATCAGAGTTCTTTAAAGAAAACCTAATAGCTGGATGTGGTGGTGCCCGCCTTTAATCCCAACACAAGGCAGAGGCAGGTGGGGCTTTGTGAATTCATATCAAATCCTTCCTCTAAAATTTATAGTAAGCCTTAGACTAGTTCAGAGGTTCTCAACTTTCCTAATGCTGTTGCTCTGTACTACAGTTCCTAACATTTTGGTGACCTCCAACCATAACATTATTTTTGTTGCTACTTCATAACTGTAATTTTGCTGCTGTTATAAATTGATGTAAGTATCTGATGTGTAGGATATCTGATATGAGATCCCTGAGAAAATATTGTTTGATGTTCCCAAAGGGGTCACAATCTACAAGTTGTGCACCACTGGTCTAATTCAAGTAGTTACAATCAAGTTCTGACTCTGAGACTTATTCGATACTCAAATTTCATTGGAACTGTTTGGGATTTCTTCACTTTCTTGAAAGCAGCACACTTCTGGAAGTTCTACATGAAGTATTCCATAGTTTTCTCCCTCCATCTCTCTCAAACTTAGCTTGGTCTTTCTCAGTTTTTAGGTTCCATTGTAAAGTCTGATTTCTCCTCTGTTGACCTTCCAAAATGTGCTAGGTGTCCCTAAACAAGTTAGGTATCCCTGCTATTCAATTCCATGCTGTGGTCATGATTGCATCGAATCACAAATACTTCCTTCAAATCGTTCTCTTTGGATAAAATCCAACCATAGCATAAAGTATTTTGCTGTAAGATTGTGTCTCCTAGTAACTTCAGAAGCTACTCTCACAAAGTCTCACCAATATGACCACATGAACTGAACAAGAATAGCACCAATGACCATGAAAAACTGAACTGAGAAAAGCTCTTACTTAAAGCCTCAACCCTACACGAATAAGCAACAAAAGAAGACTGGGAACAGGAAAGTTATTCTTCCCCAGGGAAGAATGTACCAACTAGTTGTCCAGTGCCAGCCAGTCTAGTCTAAAAACATGCATATATGTAACATGATATGGAGTCAACAAGTTATATTTAGGAATATATGTATATGGAAAAATATGCATACAATAACAGTTACAGGTAATTAATTTGAAGGAAAGGGTTGGGGTATCTCGGCAGGTTTGAAGGGAAGAAAGAATAGTGTAATTAAATTACAATCTCAAAACTAAGTGAAGTTTCAACCTGCATGCCTATGTTTCATGCTCCCTGTTCTCAGTGGCCAGCATCAAATAATGAGCACATGCTAAGGAAGAAGCTAAGAGAAACAAGAAGCTCATGCTACAGATTCAGACATGCCTGTAGATGCCAGCTCTCATAGTTGACCCCTTTGGAAAATATCTGAGCCCTTCCTCGGGCTTTGCCCTAGGCTTAAAAACAAACAAACAAACAAACAAACCAAAAAGCAAAAAAATAAAAAAAACCCACCATCATTAGAAGGCTCATCTAATTATAGACTGTCGCCAGCAAAAGACAGGGAAAGGAATGGTTTCTGAGGTGATAGAAGGCTTCCACAAGGTTAAAGCGACTACATCAATGATGATCCCTAGTTGGAATCTATAAGCTTCTCCAAAGTACTTAGAGAAAATATAAAGGACAGAACATGGATTATGTGATTCTATACATAGTCCTCCATAGGCCTAACCATCAGTGTCCTGTGACAGAAGGACCAGTTTCTTGGTCACAGTATCAGAGTTTGTCCAAAGACATGAGCAAACAGAACCAGAGTATGGGTGGCAGAACTACAGTAATTAGACAAGACATTTAAAAGGAGCACAAAATACATAAAATCTAAATTTTGCTTTCTTGTCATTGTCCTGGAATTGTTATGATGTGCTAGATAGGCAGAGATGACAGTTATAATTATATGAATGTTGTTAAATTAAATGGGAGAGAAAGTGATGTCATGATGCTTAGGCAAGGGGTTCAGACTCTCCACAGGCAGGTATCATAAGTGGCTAACTTACGGCATCAACATATTTTGCTTCTAAAATACAGAAATTACTTTCTCGTGAAGTAAGTTTGGTTCCCAGAACCTTGTTAAAGGTGGAAAGAGAGAACTGACTCTACAATGTTGTCTTCTGAACTACACACACACACACACACACACACACACACAGAGAGAGAGAGAGAGAGAGAGAGAGAGAGAGAGAGAGAGAGAGAGAGAGAGAGAAGGGAGGGGAACAAAGACAGAAAGACAGAAACAGAGACACATAGAGAATAAAGTTCTTTAAGAACAAGAGGAGACCTTGGGACAGTATCACAGCTCCACAGGGGGTATGAAAATGTAACAGCAAAAAGAAATAAAAGTCTTTGTAGGAACCTAATTTGAAAACTATTTTAGAAATTCAAAGATATTCAAAGATAGTAGGAACATTCAAAGGAGGAAACACATCTTACAAGCTCTAAGCAAATTGTTCTTAGTCTATTTTTATAGAGCATTTACTTTTATTTATTTGCCTTGTTATAAGACATCACAGAACCCATTCAAATGCATCTATAGATTTTTTGGGGTTCCATGACAGTTGAAACTTGTTTATCATTGTAATCCATTCCCTCCTTTGGGTTTCAGTACTTCTGCATCATGCTGAAGGAGAAGCAACTTTAGAGTAAACTCTACTGTACCCGTGTGGCAAGCCTTTCAAACTACAGTGAAACTGAAAGGAAGCAGGGTTTCGGTCTCCCTTGTTTTATGACTGGTTAGAGTTTTTGATCCATAGAGCTGTGAGATACATACATACATACATATATTTTATATATATATATATATATATATATATATTTGAGAGAGAGAGAGAGAGAGAGAGAGAGAGAGAGAGAGAGAGAGAGAGAGAGAGGAGAATTACTCAAAGTTCTTAAGTGCTTAAGTCTAACAGAATCTCACAGGACAAAAGTTATCCTTAAGACTGAAGCTGAATGATATTGAAGAGGAGTCAAGGAACCAAGTGTTTTAGAACATTGTATTTGAAGAAAACAATAAGAGGGATTCAATTTGCAACAAGCCCCCTTTTTAAGCTCCTGAAGAACGTCTTAGGATTAAGCTATGTATTAGCAGACATTTAAGATACTTAGAACTACCTGCCTGTGAGAGTTTGAGCAAAGACTGAACAGGAGCCGTTGATTTCCACTCAATGGCTGTCTATACGATTCTTGGGTCTTTTTTTTTTTTTTTTTGCAGTACCATGGAATGGACCCAGGGTTCTGTGCATACTAAGCAAAGTCTTCATCAAGGAGCTACACCCATAACCCACATGTCACTTCTTTCATGTCTCAGGGATAGACATTTTCATTTCATCTCTGGTCTTCCGGACTGTTCTACTGACACTAACTTCATTCTCTTTCTAGCTTATGTTCTCCAGATGTCCATTCACAAAGCAGGAAAATGGAGGAAGGAGACTGGGTGACAGTTCAGACACCTACTTGCTCATAAGTGGGGGTAGTGAAGAAATACTGCTGCTATGAAGACTGTGGATTCTCTACTATTCCATTAAACTCCAGCCCCAAAGATGGTGCAATGATGGTGGACTCAGAGAAGACTAATTCATCACACACTCACTCTTGCTCCATCCATCAGTTCTAAATTCTGGGTCATTTGATCTTGGGATGCCAAGATGAGTTGGGGCACCATTTATTTTAATGTGTCCACAGGGTGCTGGGCTAGCGTGCAGAAAAGACTTCTGCTTTTTCCTAGGTTCTCTGTCATTCATCCTCTCAAAGGGCCACATTTCACTATGATGGAAACAAAAGAAGCACTTTTTCCAAGAAGAGCTTTAATGTGTTTATAAGCAATCTACTGCTGTATGTGTCACTACTGGCTGCGTTTTAAGGAGAGAAAAAATATTGAAATAGTGTTGATGACAGTAATTTTATTTACTTTCTCCCCGTTGTTTGGCTTTAAAACATGAATCGAATCCATTCTCTAAGTACAGGAAAATTGTAATAATGCTCTTGAGAGCAAATTTTACCACTATGGTAACTGTAAAAACACATTGATAATAGATTTTTAAAAACAATTTTAGAGGTATATTGGGGTTGTATTTTAGAGCTGTGACTAAAACTCTGGGAAAAAGTGAATCAAAACGAAGTTGTCAGCAGTTTTGTATGTCAAGATATGCACAGATCAAAGGATGGATCAAAGCATTCTGGCTTTAGCTGATGGACATACATTAAGTTTTAGGAATAGCTGGGTGCTTGAGAAAGGGACAAAGACGCAAGCGATAATCTCTGACAGGCACAGTTAACAGGAAGATGCGTGCCAAAGAAAAGCATGGGAAGCAAAAGGAGCAGGAGTAAAAGCAGGCAAGATCGGAGTCTGTAGGATTTCTCCAGTCACAGAAGAGGCTGGATGAGATGGCCTCTTACTGTCATATAGAGGTTCAAATAGCACTGCCCAAAGAAATAACTAGAAAGTGGGGGTGTTGTGTTTGGTTGTTGCTGTTGTATGTTTTATCATAATATTTTTTTGGAATAGAGTTCCACTATATACTCTCCCCTGGCCTGGGAATTGCTATATAGACCAAGCTGACTTTGAACTAACAGACATTCATGTGCATCTATCTATCTGTCTCCTGAATGCTAAGATTCAAGTCATGTACCACTACCACACCCAGCACAACTGCTTAATTTAATTACATTTATTCTACCTAAATTTCAGAATTATCCCCCTTGGCTATATTGTCTGTCATCCTCAAACAGCCTTAGGAGGTATTTCCACTCTCATTAAACTTATGTTCCCAATGACACTTTGCCGTTTCCCAAACTGATTGATTCCAAATCAAATTTATTCCAAAGCTCGAAGCCCTCTAGAATGGACATTGAAAGTTCAACCCATATTTTCTGTGACTCTGGACAATTCTTCTACTTCCTGGGATACCTGTCTCCTTGTATTTAGCTTACACACACACACACACACACACACACACACACACACACGCATGCACGCACACACACACGCATGCTCCCATGTAGTTCTAGTAACCACACAGGGATTAATCTATAATATAGCATATATTCCATATTGCTCACCCATTTCTCCTCTTTCTTTATTAGCTCCTTTTTTTTTTGTCTAGAGAACCCTTTGGATCTCCAAACTCTTCTTGTCTGTTTTATTTCAGCTCCGTCTATCTCTGAGCTCCTCACTTGCTGAGCTGGCTCCTTTAATGTTCTAGCAGATGAACCAGCATTCCATCTTAGAAAATGTCCCTTCCTAAGAAGGAGGTTCTTATTACACATATCAAAATTAAGCTAGACACGGTACTGAAAGACCAGATCTCGGGTTCAGATTCCATTGAACTCAAGTTAGTTCACCTGGCACCAGTTTCCCTGTTACTCCCCAAGACCTGTGTCTAGCACCAGTTCCCAGGTTATTTTTCCCAACAAATCTGCACCACCAAGTTACAAGCCTGCGCCCTGACGCTTTACTTCCTAACAACCACCAATCAAGAGAAAAGTAGAAATTGAATTTATGGTTCATAATGGCCCCGGAATCAGATGTATACCAGGCTAGATAACCCCTTCTTGCCTCTATAAATGCTTTCCTAAAACTAAGCTTAGGGCTGCCTCCTCCCAATCTCCCGTGTCAGAGATGGTGGTGTGACCCAAGAACAAGCTTAAATAAAGAGACCCTAATACAATTACATCAGAATCGGTTCCTTGGTGGTCTTTTAGGATTCATAAATGTTTCTTGGCACAGCAGTACTCTAATCCCAGCACTTAAGAAGCAAAGACAGGTCAGCCAGGGTTAAAAAGAAGTTAAACAAAAATAAAATACATATGCACACAGTAGCAGAAACTAAGATTCACAGTGGCAAGTAAGAGATTCATGATTAGGGACAGGTCTGTCTGAATCTAAAGCCTTCCACTTGACAGAAGAATCTCCTGGCTTATGGGGAAGAAGAATTCTAGGCCATTGGGCTCAGTATCTTCTCATCTATTTATCATCGAAGTATTGACTTAGAATTTCCTCAGCTGTCCACGCAATTGCTTCTAACACGTGTAAATGATTCTAACACGTGTAAATGTAACACAGTACAGAAAGCAGGCTCCCAGAAATCCTTTGGGCAAACCCAATGCCCCGAGAGTCAACCCACCTCAGGGCCACTCCATTTTCTGGGGTGCTACTTCTCAGTTAGGGATTTTGACTTCTCAGAAGATATTGTGACTGTGTTCAAACACATTTCTAGTTGAAACAAGTGCAGGATAGTGTAGGAACTATCTCCCACAATGCACAGGTCAGCTCTCTGAACAAGAAATAACATGAACCAAAGACTTCGTAGTGCCAAGGTTATGAGCCTCTTCTCTGATGGACCAGTTTATCAATCTGCAGTGTTTCTTTATTGCCTGTTTCACATGGGCCATTCAATTTTCATAGGCAACTGCCATTGATCCTTCCAGATCCCGCTGCTGCATTGAAATTACAACTAACCTTCCCTTTGGGAGGTATTGTTTCTAGGCCATGTGGACTGACTCAAGCTGGCCCTCTCAGTGTTTGCATGATGGTACTAAAGTGCGTGTGTGTGTGTGTGTGTGTGTGTGTGTGTGTGTGTGTACACGTGTATGTCTCCTGTGAAGCTTCATCCACGGTTTTTGGGATGGCCTATCAAAAAAGTTATTTTCTGGGGCAAAGCTGAATATTAATATTCATGTTCTACAAAAGCATAGCACCTTACTTTCCAGAGAAATGAAACTAGCTTCCAAACTTCCTTTCACAAGCCGCACTTTCTACATAGTCTTTCCTTGACATTCTCTGTTGAAAGCACACATTCTTGTTCAGTGGATTTTATCCCATGGATTTATTTATTTAATGTGTATAAGTGTTTTGTCTTCATGAGTGCCTTTATACGACTCACATGTCTGGTGCCATTGGAGACCAGGAAAAGGCGTTGGATCCTCTGGAACTACAGTTGTGAGCTGCAATGTGAGTGTTGGGAACTGAACTGGGGTCCCCGAGGAGAGCAATCACAGTGCTCTTAACCACTGAAAACCTCTCTAACTCCAAGTCCTGTGCATTTTAACTTCTCATTTCTCCTCTGCTGTTGTAATTGTCTGAAGGCTAAATTACGGACATGAGTATTTAACTATTGACCTGGATATATAAACATGTCACAGTTCAATTGGGAAAATTTAGATTCCTCTATGGTTTGAAAGTTTGTGTTCCTCCAAAACTCATGTTGAGAGCTAATTCTCAATGTAGCAGCATGATAAGATGGGAAACTCCAGGGGGTGATTTGGATCCCCCTTTATGGGTAGCATTAGTGTCCTTATAAAAGATTTCAGGGGGCATTTTTTCTCTCAGTCCATCTACCACACAAGCACACAGTGACTATCCCTTTCTATTTCAACGAACAAGGACACAGGGATAAGATGCTACCCTAGGCACACAAGAGCTACCTTAGCTCTTGAAGGGTTCCAAACTTCCCAGCATCTTTTTGATGGAATTCCATCTTTGTAAACTGTAGTAAATATTTTTGTTTGTAAATTAACCCTTGTACAGTCTATTGATAGAGCAGTAATAACAGTCTATCCTGTGGCACACCGCAGGATGTGAAGCATTTCAATTAAGGGATCCTAGTGTTAGGCAGTGCTGAAGATTCAATCTTGTGCTCCATGAATTCTAAACAATCATTCTACCGAGTGAGCTATAACCTAAGTCCCAGCCTATGGTAGTTAACGTGGTGTAGAGAGATGAAACCAGAATTCCAGTATACACATTCCTTCTTATCACAACACATAAGTCCAAATCCTGTGTGTCTGTCAGTTACAAGTTGACAGGCATGAATGTTAAGCGGGTCATTAATTCATGTCAGAACTCAATCAAAAGGTTCAGGCAATCACCTGGGTAATGAGGACAAAAACCAGCATCTGAGCTGGATTAGTTAGATTATCCAAGAGATTCGTTCCAACATCAGACAACATGCCAGCTTGAGAATTTCCCTGTAGACTTGGTTTGCAGATCTGCAAAAACTATGGTAGCTAACTGTGCATACTATTTCTAGTGATGCACGAGACACTTTTTCTTTTCTATAAAGCTCAACACGGAGAAGGGTCAATGGCAGGGATCACCATAGCTCAGGAATACAGTGCTGCTTGCTTTGAACCTTAGTGGTGAGACTACTTGGCAGTTCTAAGTTATTTTCGATGATAGATCCATCACAGAAAGATAAGATATTCCAGTTTTATGCCTTCAAATATTTGCTGAATATTAGTATGTGCCAGACCCTGAGATCAGGATGGTTTATATTGGGAGTAATGGGAATATAAACAAAACATAATCCCTGGTCTCCTGGAGTTTACACAAGACAGTGGGGGCCACTAGGGACTTTAAGTAGAAAGTGGTAAGAATGCATCTTATTCCTCCCTTATCTTCCAGCTATTACCACATCTTCTGGGAACCTTCTTTTCTGAGATTCCCTCAAACATTAACTGTCCCTCTACTGTGCTCAAACGACCTGGTTGACATGCTCCTGGCACAGCATGATCAGAGTATTTAGTCCCCTTCCCAAGAAAACATTTCTTTTTAAAGAGGAGAAATGCCTCTTTTGTGTGTCCTCAAAGCCTACTGCAGTGCCTGGAACCTACAGAATGCTCATCATATGATTGCTTAGTTCTTAAATGAGGAAATACATGTGGTTTGGAGAAGAAAAGAGAGGAAAATATTCTCTCTAACCGAGAGCTCTGGAAAAGCTTGCATCAGGTAGACAGCACTGAGTGAAACTTAGCTATGCATGGTGATGCATACTTAGAGTTTTGAGCATTCCAGAAGGCAGAAGCAGGAGGATCACAACTTCAAGGTCAGCCTGGATTACACAGTGATCACATCTAAAAGAATAGAGTACTGAAATCACATACTGGGTTTAAAAAATAGACATGACTTGGACATCAGCAATGACACAAAGAACAGAAAAATGAGGTCAGAATGTGCTTTCCAAATAACTCTTTGAACTTTTCCACAGCTAAATTGTTGGACACTTGACTAGCATGTGAGAGGCCCTGGGTTTAATTATCAATGCTACAAACACAAAGGACTTTGAAAAATTATACTTTGAAAGAGCTATTGCTTCTGTCCTATAGTAATTGGTTTTACGTTTGTTGGTCCATCATACACATTTCGAGACTAGGACAAAATAAGCCTGTAAAAGTATTTTTTATGTGTCTTTTTTGCTGGGTATTTTATATATTTACATTTCAAATGTTATCCCCCTTCCCGCTTTCCCATCCTCCTCCCCCTGGTTCTATGAAGATGCCGCCACTCCCACCTCAGCACCCTGGCATTCCTCTACACTGGAGCGTTGAGCCTTCACATGACCAAGAGCTTCTCCTCCTATTGATGCTGATGAGGCCCAACCTCTGCTACATATGCAGCTAGAGCCATGGGTCCCTCCATGTGTACTCTTTGGCTGGTGGTTTAGCCCCTGGGAGCTCTGGGGGTTCTGGTTGGTTGGCATTGTTGTTCTTCCTATGGGGTTGAAAACCCCTTCAGCTCCTTCAGTCCTTTCTCTAATTCTTCCTTTGGGGACCCTGTTCTCAGTACAATGGCTGGCTGCAAGCATCTGCATCTGTATTGATCAGGCTCTGGTAGAGCCTCTCAAGAGACAACTATCAACTCCTGTCAGGTAGTGCTTCTTGGCAACAGCAATAGGGATTGGATTTGGTGGCTGCATATGTAATGGATCCCCATGTGTGGCAGTCTCTGGATTGCCTATCCTCCACTCTCTGCTTCATCCTTTATCCCTATATTTCCTTCCATGAGTATTTTGTTCCCCCTTCTAAGAAGGACTGAAATGTACACATTTTGGTCTTCCTTCTTCTTGAGCTTCATATGGTCTGTGAACTGCATCTTGGGTATTTCAAGCTTTTGGGCTAATATCCACTCATCAATGAGTGCATACCATATGTGTTTTTCTGTGATTGAATTACCTCACTCAGGATGATATTGTCTAGTTCTAGTCATTTGCCTATGAATTTCATGAAGTCATTGTTTTTTTATAGCTGACTGGTACTCCATTGTGTAAATGTACCACATTTTCTGTATCCATTCCTCTGTTGAAGGACATCTAGGTTCTTTCCAGCTTCTGGCTATTATAAATAAGGTTGCTATGAACATAGTGGAGCATTTGTCCTTGTTATATGCTGGAGCATCTTTTGGGTATATGCCCACAAGTGGTATAAACTGGGTCCTCAGGTAGTACTATGTCCAATTTTCTGAGGAACTTCCAGATTGATTTCTAGAGTGGTTGTACCAGTTTGCAATCCCATCAACAATGAAGGTGTGTTCCTCTTTCTCTACATAACCACCAACATCTGCTGTCACCTGACTTTTTTAATCTTAACCATTCTGAATGGGGTAAGGTGGATTCTCAGGGTTGTTTTGATTTGCATTTCCCTGATGACTAAGAATGTTGAACATTTCTTTAGGTGCTTCTTGGCCATTCAATATCCCTCAGTTGGAAATTCTTTGTTTAGCTCTGTAACCCATTTTTAGTAGAATTATTTGGTTCTGTGGATCAAGGACCTCAACATAAAACCAGATGCACTGAAACTAATAGAAGAGAAAGTGGGGAAGAGCCTCCAACACATAGGCACAGGGGAAATTTTCCGGAACAGAACACCAATGGCTTAAGCTCTAGGTTCTAGAATTGACAAATGGGACCTCATAAAATTTTAAAGCTTCTGTAAGACAAAGGACACTGTCAATAGGACAAAATGGCAACCAACAGATTGGGAAATGATCTTTACCAATCCTACAACTGATAGAGGGCTAATATCTAATATATACAAAGCACTCAGGATGTGAAAGTATTTTTGAAGCATAAGTTTTTCATACCTGAGAAAGCAGAGCAATGTAAATGGGTCCTGTCTCAGGTGACAGTGCACTCAGTCAGAAGAGGCGAGCAGATTGTTCTACATAACAGATTCTAGGCCATCCAGGATCTCATAGCAACACTCTGTATTAAAAGGAGAGAGAGAGAGAGAGAGAGAGAGAGAGAGAGAGAGAGAGAGAGAGAGAGAGAGAGAAAGAGAGAGAGAGAGAGAGAAAGAGAGAAAGAGAAATGTGGCCCCTAAATGCAAATGTAAACTGTATGCTGGTCATAGTATAAACGGCAAGAGAAGGGAAAGGGACTTATAGTTCTAAGGCTCTTGTGTGTAAATCAAAGTATTTTGTGAAAGGCAAACAAATTAAGCCAAAGATGCATACAGCAAACCATAGTGCAACCCTAAGATGAGAATTAAAGAGGTATCAAGTAAGCTGAGTGAAACATGTGAACAGATCCCTAGGAATCAAACAGGTCAGGGCTAAGGGGTGGTTAGGCTTGTGGAGATAGAGTGATTTCACCATCCAAAGTCTCTTTAGAGTCCCCATGGATGACATTTTTCTTGGCAATATTAAATCTGTAACAAGTCTTTAATGCAGCATTCTATTCATTAAAATATCAAACAAAAAATAAATTCGCAACAATTCCGGCCACCAGAAGACCTCCCAGTATTTACCCAGCCTAGATGTATCTTCTTCACCTTCACATTCATTGGCCCCGAGCTTTCTATCTGACCTTCAGACTTAAAAAGTTCCAAGACCAGCGTTATATTGCAACAATTTTCCTATCAAACAAGGCATAGCATACACGGAATCTCTCTTGGGTGATAAAATGTTCCAACTCTACCAGAGCCTTGATTACAAAACCCTTGGAATCTACTGAAAACAAATCCCTTCGCCCTTAGGAGGAGGTAGGAGAAAGGTTGAGAGTTGAAGGCTCATACATAGCCTCAACTATGTAGCAAGTTTAAAACCGGCCTGAGCTACTCCCATAGACCTTGCCTGAGAAAAACAAAAATGAGGAATAAAGAACCATTGAATTGTCCATCTGAGGAGATGACCTTTGTGGGAAATGCCTGGATTTTTCACTTCGTATGGTGAAAGTTTCCTCCATGTTGGGCCACTTACCAATACTGGATTGCTCTCTCCAGCGCCACATTCTCAATTCTATACAGACACTCCATTTCCCTTTATCCATTCAGAAGCTACTGGACATTTTGTTTATTTCTGACTTTTGACTGTATAGATAATATTTAGGGGAGAGAAAAAGCATGGCCCACTCTAGGTTAATCTATGTTGTAGGAAATTGCAGCTTTTAGGCTGTATTTAGCCTTGAATTGATCCGATCCATAAAGAAAGTGCCCTAACATGAGCTATTTCATTTTGGGTGTAATGGACAAGAAAGGACGATGATACATTGTGTGTATACAAGTAAACAACGACCACCTACCAGCACTCCAGTGAGCACAAACATTGTTTACTGTGTACTAGTAAATGACAACAATGCTTGTCAATATATTAAATTCCATCAGAAATAATAGACACAGGAATTTATCAATAACACTAGATACTACTTCCTTATCTGCTACTGTAAGGGAAGGGACAAACTGACCGGGTCACTTGACATGACTCTTATCCAGGAAAATTGCCTCAGTGAAGGACTTCGGAGTTTCTTCCTAGGTTTTAGCTTGAGAGTAGTTTTGTTTTTTTCTGCCTGTGATACTTAGTCCACTTCAAACTGACATTCGAGATAGCCTGCCATTAAGGAGTGTCATATTTTTTTTTCATTCTACATTGGAAAGTTTGTGTGTCTGAAGAGCTGTCAGCTGACATTTCACAACTGGTCTTCTAGAGACTTGACCTTACACCTGTGTCAGATCCCTGCTCCTAATTTCAAGCCCTCTCTGAACTTGTTAGTCTTTTTAGCATTTTCCTAGGCATTCTGCACACACACACACACACACACACACACACACACACACACACACACACACACACACAATTGTGAAGGGTGGTCGGATGGGTAAGATTAGAATGAAAGAACTTGATTGTCATTGGTTACCTACTGAGTGAAATCACGATTGCTTAACGGACTGCTGCTAAAGAAAGTGGCTACTTGTTAATCAATAAATTCTACACTCCTAAAGAAACACATGCATTTATCTGAGTTTGTTCATGTCAGAGTAGAATCCAGCCTTCTTCCTCTGGCCTCCAAGGTGCTATCCTAATTAGTGCTTTTTTTTCTTTTTTTTACTATTTTCTCAGCTTAGTTGTCTTTGCTCATTTCCCTACAGTCACATTCGCTTCTTTTTGTTTGTTTGTTTGTTTGTTTTTCAAGCTTGCTTGTTTCTACTCCAGGACCTTTACATCTGTTACTTCCTGTCCTCAGAAAAGCATTTCGCGCGCGCGCATGTGTGTGTGTGTGTGTGTGTGTGTTTCAAAGGAAAAATAGTGTGACTTGGGAGGATGGGATAGGGGCTTTCCAGAGGGGAAACCAGGAAGGGGGGTAACATTTGAAATGTAAATAAATAAAATATCCAATAAAAAATAGTATGGCTTTTCTTATTTTCTTTTTTTTTCTTTTTTTTTTTTTTCGGAGCTGGGGACCGAACCCAGGGCCTTGTGCTTGCTAGGCAATCGCTCTACCACTGAGCTAAATCCCCAACCCCTAGTATGGCTTTTCTTAATGTCAGAATTTATTGAATAACAATACACTTACAAAATATGGCAGTCTCAATGACAGCAGGTTTTATTCCAATATTAAATTATAAATATTAACTCTTAGATCCTACATTGCATGCCACATAGTAAATTGCTCTTTTGGCCTGCCTGCCTGCCTGTTGCTTCAAAGAGGCCTGAGAATCCCGAGCCAGGGAATCTGGTAAGGATAAGAGTGTCTCTTCTGATAAGATAAGATGCTGGGAAGAAGCTGATGAGGCAGTAGCAGCTGTGTCACAGGTTGTGTACCAAAGCTCCAGAGTCAGCTGCAGAGGTAAAAGGGCAGGGCCACATCCAGACAGGAATGGGCAAAAAGGTGGTCAGCAGCTCCAGACAGGCAAATATATTAACTGGCAGGTCGCAGTTGATTAGACCACATCAGTCGTGGCAACCAAGCTGAGCAGGACCCCTGGAGTATATTCCAGCATTCTCTACCTATCAGTCCTTAACACAAATACACCAGGTGCTTCATGACAGGCTGATGGGAGCCATTGCTATTAGAGATCCACCTCTTTTTAATGATTAAGTGAGGGAGTTATGCCTTTTCCTTAGTCTAGTCAATAAGTTTTTGGGTCTGGTTTTCTTTTCTTTTTTTTTTTTAAGATTTATTTATTTTAGTTACATGAGTACACTGTACCTTTCTTCAGACACACCAGAAGAGGGCATCGGATCCAATTACAGATGGTCGTGAGCCGCCATGTGGTTGCTGGGAATTGAACTCAGGACCTCTGGAAGAGCAGTCAGTGCTCTTAACCACTGAGCCATCTCTCCAGCCCAAGGGTCTGGTTTCCTGATAAAACTCTCCTTTGAACCTACAGACTCAATGTGCCCTGATAAATTTACTTCTTCCAGGAAGAAGTCAGTTGTCACTCTGAATGGGTAGTACTGGAAAGATGCGACTATGCAGGCAGATGGTGAGTTTGAGGTCACCCTGGGACACATAGCAGGAACACTTACCTAGAAAATATCTTAATGGTAAATAAGTAAGAACAGAGTACTTAGCCTCTTCAAAACTATGCTACCCAAAGTGCTCTGCCCAAGGAGGTTCTGTCAGAAAGCAGCAGTTTTTACAAATTTTTTTCTAACTAAATTTGGCAAATACTAATCATTAAAGATGGTATTATTGACACCAGAGGAGGTACTGTTGTATAGTATTTATCCATAGCTATATGGATAACACTAAACTTGAATGCCACATCTTGCCAGACACTTACTAATGGACCCTGTCCATTATACTAGTTTTCTTTTGTGTGCTGTGATTAAAAACACGGGCCAAAAGCAAATTGGGTAGAAAAGGGTTTATTTGACTTAAATGTCCAACTTCCTATCCATCACCAAAGGAAGTCAGGACAGTAAATTATACAAGAACTGGAAAACAGAAGCCATGAAGAAATGATGCAGGCTGTAGTGAGTGCTCAAGCTTAATTGGTGGTCTTATACAGCTCAGGATCTCCAGCCTCCAGATGGTACCTCTCTTAGTGGCCCAGGACCCTCTACATCAATTAACAATCAAGAAAATGCCTCACATAATTGCCTACTACCAATCTGATCAAGGCCACTCACCAACTGATAGTCTCTCAGAAAACTTGGAGCTGTGTCAACTTGACATCAAGCTAAATAAAAGACCATTTCATCATTTTAGAGAAGGGAAAATTGAGACACAGGAATTAGAATAAGTTTCTTCAAGGTCACATTGCAAAATGATGTCTGATACAGAGTTTAGGCTGGCAAGATGGCTCACTGGGGGAAGGGTCCTTGTAACCCACATAGTAGAAGATAAGAATTGAGTTCAGCAAAAATATAAGACTATGTTGGGGCTAGAGAGGGGGCTGCACTAAGAACACTGTCTTCTCTGTCAGCGATTTCAGGTTTAAATCCCAGCAGCCATGAGGTGGCTTATGACTGTCTGTATGTAACTCCTGTTCCAGGGGACCTGACACTTCTTTTTGCCTTCACAGGGACCACGTATGAAGGTAGTGCATGTATACACATGCAGACAAGACACACATAGCACTTTTTTTTTACAAAAATACCACCTTTTAAGGCAAGAATGTTGTATGTTGATGGTTTGAATATCAAGTTCTGAACTGTTTGTACAGATAGATGTGGGGACTGTAAGTCATGTTATTTATTTACCACTCTTTTAATACTTACCACATCTTACTTTCTGTAAGAGCGAAATGTCTTTTTGCAAAATGCCTAAGGATTGTTAGCAAGGGTAGCCCATTTTTAATCAGGGGTAACAAACACTCTTATAAACACATTGCTATTGTCAGTGAGGTTACTGTCAGCTTACCCACTGGTGCTCTCAGTCCTCTCAAAGCCCAGTTGTGATGACAGCTCCCATTCTCCCCACTTGAGCCTCATCATGCCCCAGTTCCAACCTCAGCACTCCCCCAAATTATCTGGAACCTTATATGTGGCCAATGCAGGGGATTATTCTTTGAACACAGGGTGGTGTTAATTCTTTTCATTCAACGGCCTTTTGGGGAGGTTTCAGACCTTTGCTATAGAAAAGACATAAAATCTTCCTTCTTACTAATATTGAACATATTTAAGGGCAAAGGTTTACTGCATTAATGTGATAATGACTTCCTCCCCTAAAAATAAAAGGAGGAAATGTAAAGGCATGAAGAGACAAAGAAGCTTGTGATGGTCTTAATAATGACCCTATTGGCACATATATTTGAATGCTTAATCATCAGGGAATGGCACTACTTAGAAGGATTAGGGATCTGGAACCCTGGTGCACTGAAGCTCCCGGAAGGGGCGGCGCAGGTATTCCTGGTTGCTGCCGCCACAGAGAGCCCGTGGGCAGCACCCCGCGAGTAAACTTGAGCCTCGGGACCACAGGTAAGACCAACTTGTCTACTGCAAGAAAGCTGCCTCGTGAAATCGGGACACAGAGGCAGATTTCCTCTAGGACCGGGCACATCCTGTGTTTACCAGAAGTCCCACACCCGCGGATCCCGGCCCGCAGCAGCTCTCTGCTCCCAGACCCTGTGGGAAAGAAACCACACCGCCTGGTCAGGTGGGCACTCCTAAGGCTGCAGAGCGGAAGAGACCATCAACACTGCCCACCCCTGCCCACATCCCTGGCCCAAGAGGAAACTGTATAAGGCCTCTGGGCTCCCGTGGGGGAGGGCCCAGGAGTGGCAGGTCCCTGCCTGAGACACCACCAGAACCTGAGGGAAACAGACCGGATAAACAGTTCTCTGCCCCCAAATCCCGTGGGAGGGAGAGCTAAACCCTCAGAGAGGCAGACACGCCTGGGAAACCAGAAGAGACTGCACTCTGCATACACATCTCGGACGCCAGAGGAAAACACCAAAGGCCATCTGGAACCCTGGTGCACTGAAGCTCCCGGAAGGGGCGGCGCAGGTATTCCTGGTTGCTGCCGCCACAGAGAGCCCGTGGGCAGCACCCCGTGAGCGAACTTGAGCCTCGGGACCACAGGTAAGACCAACCTTTCTGCTGCAAGAAAGCTGCCTGGTGAACTCAAGACACAGGCACACAGGAACAGCTGAAGACCTGTAGAGAGGAAAACTACACGCCCGAAAGCAGAACACTCTGTCCCCATAACTGACTGAAAGAGAGGAAAAAAGGTCTACAGCACTCCTGACACACAGGCTTATAGGACAGTCTAGCCACTGTCAGAAATAGCAGAACAAAGTAACACTAGAGATAATCTGATGGCCAGAGGCAAGCACAGGAACCCAAGCAACAGAAACCAAGACTACATGGCACCATCAGAGCCCAATTCTCCCACCAAAGCAAACACGGAATATCCAAACACACCGGAAAAGCAAGATCTAGTTTCAAAATCATATTTGATCATGATGCTGGAGGACTTCAAGAAAGACATGAAGAACTCCCTTAGGGAAACACAGGAAAACATTAATAAACAAGTAGAAGCCTACAGAGAGGAATCGCAAAAATCCCTGAAATAATCGCAAAAATCCCAGAAAGAATTCCAGGAAAACACAATCAAACAGTTGAAGGAACTAAAAATGGAAATAGAAGCAATCAAGAAAGAACACATGGAAACAACCCTGGATATAGAAAACCAAAAGAAGAGACAAGGAGCTGTAGATACAAGCCTCACCAACAGAATACAAGAGATGGAAGAGAGAATCTCAGGAGCAGAAGATTCCATAGAAATCATTGACTCAACTGTCAAAGATAATGTAAAGCGGAAAAAGCTACTGGTCCAAAACATACAGGAAATCCAGGACTCAATGAGAAGATCAAACCTAAGGATAATAGGTATAGAAGAGAGTGAAGACTCCCAGCTCAAAGGACCAGTAAATATCTTCAACAAAATCACAGAAGAAAACTTCCCTAACCTAAAAAAAGAGATACCCATAGACATACAAGAAGCCTACAGAACTCCAAATAGATTGGACCAGAAAAGAAACACCTCCCGTCACATAATAGTCAAAACACCAAACGCACAAAATAAAGAAAGAATATTAAAAGCAGTAAGGGAAACAGGTCAAGTAACATATAAAGGCAGACCTATCAGAATCACACCAGACTTCTCGCCAGAAACTATGAAGGCCAGAAGATCCTGGACTGATGTCATACAGACCCTAAGAGAACACAAATGCCAGCCCAGGCTACTGTATCCTGCAAAACTCTCAATTAACATAGATGGAGAAACCAAGATATTCCATGACAAAACCAAATTTACACAATATCTTTCTACAAATCCAGCACTACAAAGGATAATAAAGGGTAAAGCCCAACATAAGGAGGCAAGCTATACCCTAGAAGAAGCAAGAAACTAATCGTCTTGGCAAAAAAACAAAGAGAATGAAAGCACACAAACATAACCTCACATCCAAATATGAATATAACAGGAAGCAATAATCACTATTCCTTAATATCTCTCAACATCAATGGCCTCAACTCCCCAATAAAAAGACATAGATTAACAAACTAGATATGCAACGAGGACCCTGCATTCTGCTGCCTACAGGAAACACACCTCAGAGACAAAGACAGACTACACCTCAGAGTGAAAGGCTGGAAAACAATTTTCCAAGCAAATGGTCAGAAGAAGCAAGCTGGAGTAGCCATTCTAATATCAAATAAAATCAATTTTCAACTAAAAGTCATCAAAAAAGATAAGGAAGGACACTTCATATTCATCAAAGGAAAAATCCACCAAGATGAACTCTCAATCCTAAATATCTATGCCCCAAATACAAGGGCACCTACATATGTAAAAGAAACCTTACTAAAGCTCAAAACACACATTGGACCTCACACAATAATAGTGGGAGATTTCAACACCCCACTCTCATCAATGGACAGATCATGGAAACAGAAATTAAACAGAGATGTAGACAGACTAAGAGAAGTCATGAGCCAAATGGACTTAACGGATATTTATAGAACATTGTATCCTAAAGCAAAAGGATATACCTTCTTCTTAGCTCCTCATGGTACTTTCTCCAAAATTGACCATATAATTGGTCAAAAAACGGGCCTCAACAAGTACAGAAAGATAGAAATAATCCCATGCGTGCTATCAGAACACCACGGCCTAAAACTGGTCTTCAATAACAATCAAGGAAGAATGCCCACATATACTTGGAAATTGAACAATGCTCTACTCAATGATAACCTGGTCAAGGAAGAAATAAAGAAAGAAATTAAAGACTTCTTAGAATTTAATGAAAATGAAGGTACAACATACCCAACCTTATGGGACACAATGAAAGCTGTGCTAAGAGGAAAACTCATAGCGCTGAGTGCCTGCAGAAAGAAACAGGAAAGAGCATATGTCAGCAGCTTGACAGCACACCTAAAAGCTCTAGAACAAAAAGAAGCAAATACACCCAGGAGGAGTAGAAGGCAGGAAATAATCAAACTCAGAGCTGAAATCAACCAAGTAGAAACAAAAAGGACCATAGAAAGAATCAACAGAACCAAAAGTTGGTTCTTTGAGAAAATCAACAAGATAGATAAACCCTTAGCTAGACTAACGAGAGGACACAGAGAGTGCGTCCAAATTAACAAAATCAGAAATGAAAAGGGAGACATAACTACAGATTCAGAGGAAATTCAAAAAATCATCAGATGTTACTATAAAAACCTATATTCAACAAAACTTGAAAATCTTCAGGAAATGGACAATTTCCTAGACAGATACCCGGTATCGAAGTTAAATCAGGAACAGATAAACCAGTTAAACAACCCCATAACTCCTAAGGAAATAGAAGCAGTCATTAAAGGTCTCCCAACAAAAAAGAGCCCAGGTCCAGACGGGTTTAGTGCAGAATTCTATCAAACCTTGATAGAAGACCTCGTACCAATATTATCCAAACTATTCCACAAAATTGAAACAGATGGATCACTACCGAATACCTTCTACGAAGCCACAATTACTCTTATACCTAAACCACACAAAGACACAACAAAGAAAGAGAACTTCAGACCAATTTCCCTTATGAATATCGACGCAAAAATACTCAACAAAATTCTGGCAAACCGAATCCAAGAGCACATCAAAACAATCATCCACCATGACCAGGTAGGCTTCATCCCAGGCATGCAGGGATGGTTTAATATACGGAAAACCATCAACGTGATCCATTATATAAACAAACTGAAAGAACAGAACCACATGATCATTTCATTAGATGCTGAGAAAGCATTTGACAAAATTCAACACCCCTTCATGATAAAAGTCCTGGAAAGAATAGGAATTCAAGGCCCATACCTGAACATAGTAAAAGCCATATACAGCAAACCAGTTGCTAACATTAAACTAAATGGAGAGAAACTTGAAGCAATCCCACTAAAATCAGGGACTAGACAAGGCTGCCCACTCTCTCCCTACTTATTCAATATAGTTCTTGAAGTTCTAGCCAGAGCAATCAGACAACAAAAGGAGGTCAAGGGGATACAGATCGGAAAAGAAGTCAAAATATCACTATTTGCAGATGATATGATAGTATATTTAAGTGATCCCAAAAGTTCCACCAGAGAACTACTAAAGCTGATAAACAACTTCAGCAAAGTGGCTGGGTATAAAATTAACTCAAATAAATCCGTTGCCTTCCTCTGTACAAAAGAGAAACAAGCCGAGAAAGAAATTAGGGAAAGGACACCCTTCATAATAGACCCAAATAATATAAAGTCCCTCGGTGTGACTTTATCCAAGCAAGTAAAAGATCTGTACAATAAGAACTTCAAGACACTGAAGAAGGAAATTGAAGAAGACCTCAGAAGATGGAAAGATCTCCCATGCTCATGGATTGGCAGGATTAATATAGTAAAAATGGCCATTTTACCAAAAGCAATCTACAGATTCAATGCAATCCCCATCAAAATACCAATCCAATTCTTCAAAGAGTTAGACAGAACAATTTGCAAATTCATCTGGAATAACAAAAAACCCAGGATAGCTAAAGCTATCCTCAACAATAAAAGGACTTCAGGGGGAATCACTATCCCTGAACTCAAGCAGTATTACAGAGCAATAGTGATAAAAACTGCATGGTATTGGTACAGAGATAAACAGATAGACCAATGGAATAGAATTGAAGACCCAGAAATGAACCCACACACCTATGGTCACTTGATTTTTGACAAAGGAGCCAAAACCATCCAATGGAAAAAAGATAGCATTTTCAGCAAATGGTGCTGTTTCAACTGGAGGTCAACATGTAGAAGAATGCAGATTGATCCATGCTTATCACCCTGTACAAAGCTTAAGTCCAAGTGGATCAAGGACCTCCACATCAAACCAGATACACTCAAAGTAATAGAAGAAAAACTAGGGAAGCATCTGGAACACATGGGCACTGGAAAAAATTTCCTGAACAAAACACCAATGGCTTACGCTCTAAGATCAAGAATCGACAAATGGGATCTCATAAAACTGCAAAGCTTCTGTAAGGCAAAGGACACTGTGGTTAGGACAAAACGGCAACCAACAGATTGGGAAAAGATCTTTACCAATCCTACAACAGATAGAGGCCTTATATCCAAAATATACAAAGAACTCAAGAAGTTAGACCACAGGGAAACAAATAACCCTATTAAAAAATGGGGCTCAGAGCTAAACAAAGAATTCACAGCTGAGGAATGTGGAATGGCGGAGAAACACCTAAAGAAATATTCAACATCTTTAGTCATAAGGGAAATGCAAATCAAAACAACCCTGAGATTTCACCTCACACCAGTGAGAATGGCTAAGATCAAAAACTCAGGTGACAGCAGATGCTGGCGAGGATGCGGAGGAAGAGGAACACTCCTCCATTGTTGGTGGGATTGCAGACTGGTACAACCATTCTGGAAATCAGTCTGGAGGTTCCTCAGAAAATTGGACATTGAACTGCCTGAGGATCCAGCTATACCTCTCTTGGGCATATACCCAAAAGATGCCCCAACATATAAAAAAGACACGTGCTCCACTATGTTCATCGCAGCCTTATTTATAATAGCCAGAAGCTGGAAAGAACCCAGATGCCCTTCAACAGAGGAATGGATACAGAAAATGTGGTACATCTACACAATGGAATATTACTCAGCTATCAAAAACAACGGCTTCATGAAATTCGTAGGCAAATGGTTGGAACTGGAAAATATCATCCTGAGTGAGCTAACCCAATCACAGAAAGACATACATGGTATGCACTCACTGATAAGTAGCTATTAGCCCAAATGCTTGAATTACCCTAGATCCCTAGAACAAACGAAACTCAAGACAGATGATCAAAATGTGAATGCTTCACTCCTTCTTTAAATGAGGAAAAAGAATACCCTTGGCAGGGAAGGGAGAGGCAAAGATTAAAACAGAGACTGAAGGAACACCCATTCAGAGCCTGCCCCACATGTGGCCCATACATATACAGCCACCCAATTAGACAAGATGGATGAAGCAAAGAAGTGCAGACCGACAGGAGCCGGATGTAGATCGCTCCTGAGAGACACAGCCAGAATACAGCAAATACAGAGGCGAATACCATCAGCATACCACTGAACTGAGAATAGAACCCCCGTTGAAGGAATCAGAGAAAGAACTGGAAGAGCTTGAAGGGGCTCGAGACCCTATATGTACAACAGTGCCAAGCAACCAGAGCTTCCAGGGACTAAGCCACTACCTAAAGACTATACATGGACTGACCCTGGACTCTGACCTCATAGGTAGCAATGAATATCCTAGTAAGAGCACCAGTGGAAGGGGAAGCCCTGGGTCCTGCTAAGACTGAATCCCCAGTGAACTAGACTGGTGGGGGAAGGGCGGCAATGGGGGGAGGGTTGGGAGGGGAACACCCATAAGGAAGGGGAGGGGGGAGGGGGATGTTTGCCCGGATACCGGGAAAGGGAATAACACTCGAAATGTATATAAGAAATACTCAAGCTTCCTGGTTGCTGCTGCCGCAGAGAGCCCGTGGGCAGCACCCCGCGAGCAAACTTGAGCCTCGGGACCACAGGTAAGACCAACTTGTCTGCTGCAAGAGAGCTGCCTGGTGAGATCGGGGCACACAGAGGCAGAGTTCATCTAGGACCGGGCAGGTCCTGTGTTTGCAGGAGGTCCCACACCCGCGGATCCCGGGCCCACAGCAGCTCTCTGCTCCCAGACACTGTGGGAAAGAGACCTCACCGCCTGATCAGGTGGGCACTCCTGAGGCTGCAGAGCGGAAGAGACCACCAACACTGCCCACCCCTGCCCACATCCCTGGCCCAAGAGGAAACTGTATAAGGCCTCTGGGCTCCCGTGGGGGAGGGCCCAGTAGCGGCAGGACCCCTGCCTGAGACACCGCCGGAACCTGAGGGAAACAGACCAGATAAACAGTTCTCTGCACCCAAATCCCGTGGGAGGGAGAGCTGAACCTTCGGAGAGGCAGACAAGCCTGGGAAACCAGAAGAGACTGCTCTCTGTACATACATCTCGGACGCCAGAGGAAAACACCAAAGGCCATCTGGAACCCTGGTGCACTGAAGCTCCCGGAAGGGGCAGCACAGGTCTTCCTGGTTGCTGCCGTCGCAGAGAGCCCTTGGGCAGCACCCCGCGAGCAAACTTGAGCCTCGGGACCACAGGTAAGACCAACTTGTCTGCTGCAAGAAAGCTGCCTGGTGAACTCAAGACACAGGCCCACAGGAACAGCTGAAGACCTGTAGAGAGGAAAAACTACACGCCCGAAAGCAGAACACTCTGTCCCCATAACTGACTGAAAGAGAGGAAAACAGGTCTACAGCACTCCTGACACACAGGCTTATAGGACAGTCTAGCCACTGTCAGAAATAGCAGAACAAAGTAACACTAGAGATAATCTGATGGCGAGAGGCAAGCGCAGGAACCCAAGCAACAAAAACCAAGACTACATGCCATCATCGGAGCCCAATTCTCCCACCAAAACAAACATGGAATATCCAAACACACCAGAAAAGCAAGATCTAGTTTCAAAATCATATTTGATCATGATGCTGGAGGACTTCAAGAAAGACATGAACACACTTAGGGAAACACAGGAAAACATTAATAAACAAGTAGAAGCCTACAGAGAGGAATCGCAAAAATCCCTGAAAGAATTCCAGGAAAACACAATCAAACAGTTGAAGGAATTAAAAATGGAAATAGAAGCAATCAAGAAAGAACACATGGAAACAACCCTGGATATAGAAAACCAAAAGAAGAGACAAGGAGCTGTAGATACAAGCCTCACCAACAGAATACAAGAGATGGAAGAGAGAATCTCAGGAGCAGAAGATTCCATAGAAATCATTGACTCAACTGTCAAAGATAATGTAAAGCGGAAAAAGCTACTGGTAAAACATACAGGAAATCCAGGACTCAATGAGAAGATCAAACCTAAGGATAATAGGTATAGAAGAGAGTGAAGACTCCCAGCTCAAAGGACCAGTAAATATCTTCAACAAAATCATAGAAGAAAACTTCCCTAACCTAAAAAAAGAGATACCCATAGGCATACAAGGTGACTACAGAACTCCAAATAGATTGGACCAGAAAAGAAACACCTCCCGTCACATAATAGTCAAAACACCAAATGCACAAAATAAAGAAAGAATATTAAAAGCAGTAAGGGAAAAAGGTCAAGTAACATATAAAGGCAGACCTATCAGAATCACACCAGACTTCTCGCCAGAAACTATGAAGGCCAGAAGATCCTGGACTCATGTCATACAGACCCTAAGAGAACACAAATGCCAGCCCAGGTTACTGTATCCTGCAAAACTCTCAATTAACATAGATGGAGAAACCAAGATATTCCATGACAAAACCAAATTTACACAATATCTTTCTAAAAATCCAGCACTACAAAGGATAATAAATGGTAAAGCCCAACATAAGGAGGTAAGCTATACCCTAGAAGAAGCAAGAAACTAATCGTCTTGGCAACAAAACAAAGAGAATGAAAGCACACAAACATAACCTCACATCCAAATATGAATAAAACGGGAAGCAATAACCACTGTTCCTTAATATCTCTCAACATCAATGGCCTCAACTCCCCAATAACAAGAAATAGATTAACAAACTGGATACGCAACAAGGACCCTGCATTCTGCTGCCTACAGGAAACACACCTCAGAGACAAAGACAGACACTACCTCAGAGTGAAAGGCTGGAAAAGAACTTTCCAAGCAAATGGTCAGAAGAAGCAAGCTGGAGTAGCCATTCTAATATCAAATAAAATCAATTTTCAACTAAAAGTCATCAAAAAAGATAAGGAAGGACACTACATATTCATCAAAGGAAAAATCCACCAAGATGAACTCTCAATCCTAAATATCTATGCCCCAAATACAAGGGCACCTACATATGTAAAAGAAACCTTACTAAAGCTCAAAACACACATTGGACCTCACACAATAATAGTGGGAGATTTCAACACCCCACTCTAATCAATGGACAGATCATGGAAACAGAAATTAAACACAGATGTAGACAGACTAAGAGAAGCCATGAGCCAAATGGACCTAACGGATATTTATAGAACATTCTATACTAAAGCAAAAGGATATACCTTCTTCTCAGCTCCTCATGGTACTTTCTCCAAAATTGACCATATAATTGGTCAAAAAACGGGCCTCAACAGGTACAGAAAGATAGAAATAATCCCATGCGTGCTATCGGACCACCACGGCCTAAAACTGGTCTTCAATAACAATCAAGGAAGAATGCCCACATATACGTTGAAATTGAACAATGCTCTACTCAATGATAACCTGGTCAAGGAAGAAATAAAGAAAGAAATTAAAAACTTTTTAGAATTTAATGAAAATGAAGGTACAACATACCCAAACTTATGGGACACAATGAAAGCTGTGCTAAGAGGAAAACTCATAGCGCTGAGTGCCTGCAGAAAGAAACAGGAAAGAGCATATGTCAGCAGCTTGACAGCACACCTAAAAGCTCTAGAACAAAAAGAAGCAAATACACCCAGGAGGAGTAGAAGGCAGGAAATAATCAAACTCAGAGCTGAAATCAACCAAGTAGAAACAAAAAGGACCATAGAAAGAATCAACAGAACCAAAAGTTGGTTCTTTGAGAAAATCAACAAGATAGATAAACCCTTAGCCAGACTAACGAGAGGACACAGAGAGTGCGTCCAAATTAACAAAATCAGAAATGAAAAGGGAGACATAACAATAGATTCAGAGGAAATTCAAAAAATCATCAGATCTTACTACAAAAATCTATATTCAACAAAACTTGAAAATCTTCAGGAAATGGACAATTTCCTAGAGAGATACCAAGTACCGAAGTTAAATCAGGAACAGATAAACCAGTTAAACAACCCCATAACTCCTAAGGAAATAGAAGCAGTCATTAAAGGTCTCCCAACAAAAAAGAGCCCAGGTCCAGATGGGTTTAGTGCAGAATTCTATCAAACCTTGATAGAAGACCTCATACCAATATTATCCAAACTATTCCACAAAATTGAAACAGATGGATCACTACCGAATACCTTCTACGAAGCCACAATTACTCTTATACCTAAACCACACAAAGACACAACAAAGAAAGAGAACTTCAGACCAATTTCCCTTATGAATATCGACGCAAAAATACTCAACAAAATTCTGGCAAACCGAATCCAAGAGCACATCAAAACAATCATCCACCATGATCAAGTAGGCTTCATCCCAGGCATGCAGGGATGGTTTAATATACGGAAAACCATCAACGTGATCCATTATATAAACAAACTGAAAGAACAAAACCACATGATCATTTCATTAGATGCTTAGAAAGCATTTGACAAAATTCAACACCCCTTCATGATAAAAGTCCTGGAAAGAATAGGAATTCAAGGCCCATACCTGAATATGGTAAAAGCCATATCCAGCAAACCAGTTGCTAACATTAAACTAAATGGAGAGAAACTTGAAGCAATCCCACTAAAATCAGGGACTAGACAAGGCTGCCCACTCTCTCCCTACTTATTCAATATAGTTCTTGAAGTTCTAGTCAGAGCAATCAGACAACAAAAGGAGATCAAGGGGATACAGATCGGAAAAGAAGAGGTCAAAATATCACTATTTGCAGATGACATGATAGTATATTTAAGTGATCCCAAAAGTTCCACCAGAGAACTACTAAAGCTGATAAACAACTTCAGCAAAGTGGCTGGGTATAAAATTAACTCAAATAAATCAGTTGCCTTCCTCTATACAAAAGAGAAACAAGCCGAGAAAGAAATTATGGAAATGACACCCTTCATAATAGACCCAAATAATATAAAGTACCTCGGTGTGACTTTAACAAAGCAAGTAAAAGATCTGTACAATAAGAACTTCAAGACACTGAAGAAGGAAATTGAAGAAGACCTCAGAAGATGGAAAGATCTCCCATGCTCATGGATTGGCAGGATTAATATAGTAAAAATGGCCATTTTACCAAAAGCAATCTACAGATTCAATGCAATCCCCATCAAAATACCAATCCAATTCTTCAAAGAGTTAGACAGAAAAATTTGCAAATTCATCTGGAATAACAAAAAACCCAGGATAGCTAAAGCTATCCTCAACAATGAAAGGACTTCAGGGGGAATCACTATCCCTGAACTCAAGCAGTATTACAGAGCAATAGTGATAAAAACTGCATGGTATTGGTACAGAGACAGACAGATAGACCAATGGAATAGAATTGAAGACCCAGAAATGAACCCACACACATATGGTCACTTGATTTTTGACAAAGGAGCCAAAACCATCCAATGGAAAAAAGATAGCATTTTCAGCAAATGGTGCTGGTTCAACTGGAGGTCAACATGTAGAAGAATGCAGATCGATCCCTGCTTATCACCCTGTACAAAGCTTAAGTCCAAGTGGATCAAGGACCTCCACATCAAAGCAGACACACTCAAACTAATAGAAGAAAAACTAGGGAAGCATCTGGAACACATGGGCACTGGAAAAAATTTCCTGAACAAAACACCAATGGCTTACGCTCTAAGATCAAGAATCGACAAATGGGATCTCATAAAACTGCAAAGCTTCTGTAAGGCAAAGGACACTGTGGTTAGGACAAAACGGCAACCAACAGATTGGGAAAAGATCTTTACCAATCCTACAACAGATAGAGGCCTTATATCCAAAATATACAAAGAACTCAAGAAGTTAGACCTCAGGGAAACAAATAACCCTATTAAAAAATGGGGCTCAGAGCTAAACAAAGAATTCACAGCTGAGGAATGCGGAATGGCGGAGAAACACCTAAAGAAATGTTCAACATCTTTAGTCATAAGGGAAATGCAAATCAAAACAACCCTGAGATTTCACCTCACACCAGTGAGAATGGCTAAGATCAAAAACTCAGGGGACAACAGATGCTGGCGAGGATGTGGAGAAAGAGGAACACTCCTCCATTGTTGGTGGGATTGCAAACTGGTACAACCATTCTGGAAATCAGTCTGGAGGATCCTCAGAAAATTGGACACTGAACTACCTGAGGACCCAGCTATACCTCTCCTGGGCATATACCCAAAAGATTCTCCAACATACAACAAGGAAACTTGCTCCACTATTTTCATATCAGCCTCATTTATAATAGCCAGAAGCTGGAAAGAACCCAGATGCCCTTCAACAGAGGAATGGATACAGAAAATGTGGTACATCTACACAATGGAGTACTACTCAGCTATCAAAAACAATGATATCATGAAATTCATAGGCAAATGGATGGAACTAGAAAATACCATCCTGAGTGAGGTAACCCAGTCACAAAAAGCCACACATGATATGTATTCACTGATAAGTGGATATTAGCCCAAAAGCTTGAATTACCCAAGATACAATTCAGACCACATGAAGCTCAAGAAGAAGGATGACCAAAGTGCAGATGCTGCAGTCCTTCTTAAAAGGGGGAACAGAAATATTCATAGGAGGAGATATGAAGACAAAGTTTGGAGCAGAGACTGAAGGAATGGACATTCAAAGCATGCCCCACCTGGGGATCCAACCCAGACAATATTGCTGATGCCAAGAAGTTCATACTGACAGAAGCCTATTATAGCTGTCTACTGAGAGGCTCTGCCAGAGCATGACAAATACAGAGGTGGATGCTAGCAGCAAACCATTGAACTGAGAATGAAATCCACATTGGGAGAGTTAGAGAAAGGATTGAAAGAGCTGAAGGGGCTTGCAACCCCCATAAGAAAAACAATGCCAACCAACCGGAGCTCCCAGGGACTAAACCACTACCCAAAGAGTACATGCAGACAGACCCATGGTTCTAGCTGCATATGTAGCAGAGGATGGCCTTGTTGGGCACCAATGGGAAGAGAAGCCCTTGGTCCTGCCATGTACGGGGGAATGTCAGGGCAGGGAGGCAGGAAGGCATGGGTGTTTGGGGAGGGGGAACATCCTCATAGAAGAAGGGGAGGGTGATAGGGGGTTTATAGATGGGAAACTGGGAAAGGAGATAACATTTGAAATGTAAATTAAAAATCCAATAAAAAATAAAATAAAGAAAAAGATTAAAAAAAGAAAAGAAAAAAAAGAAATACTCAAGTTAATTAAAAAAAAAAGAAGGATTAGGAGGTGTGGTCTTTTTGAAGTGGGTGTGGCCTTGGTGTAGGTGTGGCCTTGTTGGAGGAAGTGTGTCACCATCAGGTGGGCTTTGAGACCCTCCTCCTAGCTGTCTGAGGACAGTCTTCTCCTGTCTACCTTCGGATGATGATGTAGATCTCTCAGCTCCTCTAGCACCATGTCTGTCTTGATGATAATGGACTGAACCTCTGAACCTGTAAGCCAGCCCCAATTAAATGTTTTCTTTCTATAAAAGTTGCCTTGGTCATGGTGGCTATTCCCAGCAATAGGTAGTGACTAAGAGGGCCCAGTAACACCACTATCTGTTTTCCACCATACTCACTCTCCCAGATAGCAAGGCTATCTCTACTAATGAGACTGTTAGTAGTTCAAGAAGCATGAACAGAGAAGTCTTACTGCAAAGAGATTCCTGTTTATGCACGAGATCAGAAGACAAGGTGAAACACAGTGAAGTCTCAGGACATAGAAATGGTGGTCATTTGGCTTGTGTTTTTAAATCTACCCAAGCTAATGTCTGAGTTCTACATGACTTCTGAGGATTAGTTCTACTCATACTTTCTTTTTCCTATTGCCCAGAAATACCCAGTTTCAGTGGTCAATCCTATTCTGATAAATACTACAAGGACTTTGTCAAATGTTCCTACATTTGTATCAGTCCAGATGACATTGTGGGTCCAAACAAATCATCCCTTTATGTCCAGCTGTGTTAGTTTCCTGTTGCTGCTATAACAAATCATGACAAACCTGATCACCTAATAGAAATCCATTATCTTTCAGTTGCAGAACTTAGAATTCTAAAATGGATCTCACAAAGCTAAAATTGAGATTCCGGGAGTACGGTTCTATCAGAAAATGTCTTTTTTTATGTTTTACAACTTTAGAGGATGATCAGATTCCTTGGCTCCATTCCTCTACTCTCAATGGCAACCACACGCTTACCAGACTGTGGCATGATATTTATTTATTTGTCACAATACTTTCCTCTTAGTTTTTAAAGCTTTCTTAGGATTGCATTGGGCCTACCCTGATAGTTCAAATCAATTGCTTCATTTTACATCATTAATTTAATCACATGTACAAAGTCCCCTCTGCTATGTTAAGTAACACTCAGACTACATGTTAAGGAGTGGACATTTTAAGGGGAAGATATAGTTTACCCACCACACCAACACAATAGTATTTCATCTTCAAAGCTTGATTTTTTTCCCAACATTTATAATGTCTCTTTTAAACCTTTTAAAACTTGCATACTAGTGAGTACTGCCTCATTTAGCATGTGCTGTATTACAAATTAATTGACCCATATCTGGATATGTGGATGTTTCTTTCCCCATTCAGTTAGAATATATCACTTAGCATATGTACTTTGTCCTAACAATGATGCTGGGTATTGACCTTGTCCTTAAATAAGCTCGCCCATTGAGGAAAACAAATTTGAAAAATTTAACTGGGGAATACTTTTACAGTATAAGTTAGGTTCAAAGCAAAGTGTGGTGAGTTTTATTGGGAGAATGGCCTTATGTACAAATGACTCTTGAAGCCAAATGAGCAGATGTTGTCTAAAGTTAGACCAGAGAAGACATTTCAAGTAAAGAGAAGAGTCAACACCAATTTATTTATTTATCTTGTCCTTTTGCTGACTTGTATGTACCTTAAGTTCAGGATTCTGTCTTTTTATTTCCTTCTGCGAATCACTTGAGATTTAGCACAGTATGGAAATATATAAAACATTGAGTAAAGATTAGCAAGCCCCTGAATTCTGAAGATGACAGCAGTTCCTCTGACCATGACAGAGTAAATGGCGGCAGTTTGACCTATGATATGAACAATTGTAAACATGGACAGATATATGAAAGAAGTCTTGTCAAACATTGGGCAACAAAAAGTAGAAAACTATGATCCCTTAGAGACAGAAAATAAACAGAATAGGTCTCATGATGGCTTCAGCCTCTGACGGGATGATTGTCCAAACCACTGATGTAGAAAGGGGGAACGTGAGCAGAGCATGGTAGCCCTGCTGAGTAAAGAACACAAAGATCTGGGTTCACTGGGGCTGAAATATATGGAATTCATGGGACAGAGTACCAAGTAAGAGCAAAAAAATCTCCAGACTTGGGGTTGAGTATTTAGCTTAGTGGTAGAGCGCTTGCCTAGCAAGCGCAAGGCCCTGGGTTCGGTCCCCAGCTCCGATAAAAAGAAAAGGAAAAAAATATCTCCAGACTTTTGCATGTGGTCTTCTCGAGTCTTTTTATGAATGCAAACTAAGTTGCATGTGTATGTGGTGAAATACCACAGCAGCAGCAAAGAACAATTACTACAGACCTGTGATCTGAATTTATTCCAGAACTGACACGGGTCAAAAGACATTTGAATTATGGCCCATTAAAGTGGAGAATAATTAGAGATAATTGAAACATTCAGTGGACTACAGAAGCTGGGCGTTCATGGTCTTCTCAGTTTTAGCACTAGTCTCAGGCTATGCACACGCAGTCCAATGATACTTCAAAATACATTACAGGGCTGGGAGGCAGTTTACTGGACAAGTGACTACCCAGCCTGTGTGAAGTACTATGTTCATCTCCCAGTACCACAAAAAGGGGACTTTAAATGATCAAGACAGGGCTTCAAAGATGGCTCAGCACCAACCAGGCAGCGTACGCTAGCTAGTTTGAGACCCCTGACACATATACAGCAGAGGACTGCCTGCTTCTGGCCACAGTGAGAGAAGACACACCCAACCCTCCAGAGACTTCAGGCCCCAGGGTGTGGGGAAGCCTGGTGGCAGGATGGGGTGGGGACATCCTCTTGGAGAGAAGAGGAAGGAGGAAAAGAATGACAAATTGTGGGACCCAGAGCGGGTGATGACTGGACTGTACAAATTAAAAGTAATAATAATAATGGAAAATAAAAGCTCGGCACTTCAGAGCATTTGTTGCTCTTGCAGAGGACTGGGGTTTGAGTGCCGGAATCTACATGGACACTCACAGCCATTCATAAGCCCAGGTGAGGGGATCTAACAGGCACATAAGCAGTGCACATACATGCATGCAGGCAAAATATTCAAACACATAAATCAAAATTGATAAGTCTAAACTTTTAAATGATCAAAATAATCCAGGACAACTTTGTTTTCTGTCAGATGAAACTCCAAGACTCGAAACCAGAGCATAACAAATTCTAGATAAATATCAATATCCTGAATGTATAGCACCCAGTATAAAATTATTAATATGAAAATGACGAGAGAATGTGACCCAGAGCCAAGAATGAGGTGCTTCATATAAAGGCTCTCAGATATGACTAGGATGATAGAAATAGAGAATGACTTTTAGACAGGCATTATAAAAACCAAAAGGAGGGGGCTGGAGAGATGGCTCAGTGGTTAAGAGCACTGACTGCTCTTCCAGAGGTCCTGAGTTCAAATCCCAGCAACCACATGGTGGCTCACAGTCATCTGTAATGAGATCTGATGCCCTCTTCTGGTGTGTCTGAGGACAGCGACAGTGTACTCAAATATAATAAATAAATCTTTAAAAAACAATGTTTAAAAAAAATACGAAAGGAAATCATGACCATAAAGAGGAGGAACAGGACGAGCTGGTGCGTGCCTTTAAGCCCAGCACCCAAGAACCAGAGGCAAGCGGGTGTTCAAGGCCAGCCTGGATTACAGAGTGAGTTACAGGATAGCCAGGGTTACACAGAGAAACCTTGTCTTGATAAACAAAACAAAACAAAACAAAAAAAGAGGAGGAAGAAAAGGAAATAGATGACCAGAGGATATGAAACAGAGTGGTGGAAGCTAAGCAAGGTGGCAAAATAAGAATCTTGGAGTCCTCTTGCCCTTCACAAATACACCAATTTAGCGCTAAATCACAGATGATTTCTGCTTATATGAAATCCAGAAACCAAATGAAAGTCCGGTGGAGCCCAGGTGAATGCAAAATCAGCCCCACTGGAGCCCTCACACTGGAATAGCTGGCAAGCTTCTATGGATTTCACAGTGAGTCATTCTTACTGTCTGGCCCATTACTGAGTGAGGGACCCAAGAAGATACTAGCTTTCAATAGGGGCCCTGAATAATGGAAGTAACTACAAACTATCTGCTCTGCTCTGTAAGCTACCATACCCCTCGGGCCCTTATGATTCAGCAGATTTAATGGTACTTGCAATGTCGGTGACAGATATGGATATTGTTTGGAGCTCCTGCTCCCCATAGATGAACCATAATACAGTCTTAGGTCCACAGTGAGAGAATAATGCAGGTCTCAGCCATCTGCAGAGAAGCCATCTGCATGGCTTCTTTGTTATGTGAGCAGTGGTTACTGCAAAGACTCACAACTGGTCCAAGTGTACAGAGCATATGTCTGTGGAATGAGAAGCCAGGAGGGAGCACGTTTGCTTGGCCTTGGACATGCCTGGCCACACTGCTTGGGCACTGACAGGCTCTTGAAAATGTGAAGGGCTCTTGGGCTATTCCCTATTGGGGATGCTTTTAAAGAGCCTCTTTATTTGGAGGCCTCTTTATTAGCATAAAATCATTCTCACTTCCTCTACAAGTTTCTCAGCTGACAAGAGCTCTCCAAATCTTCTGGAAGGCCCTTAGGACAAAGAACTGTGGGATGCAGAGACCAAATACTCAGAGGCCCACGGGTGAGCAGAGAAGAAACAATGTCACCAAATGGGGCTTAGAGTCAGCAAATAATCTCATGGATCTTGGTTGTGTATCCAGGGACTATCTGAGGTCGGAAAAAAGGAGCCTTGACATAGATTTTCTGTTCAACTTTATCTCTCGTCTGTAGGGTCAAGAGTAATGGAGGAAAATGGGGCAGATTTGAAGAGGCTACTTTCCAGGGACTCAAGTGCAGTGGAGAGGTACACAGAAAACTCAACTTCTGCAGATTGCAAGCATCTGGAAGCTTCTGCGAGTCTGACATTTAAATCTGCCTAGGAACAGAGTAGGCCTGAGTCTCATCTTTGCCTTTTCACCAACTCTCACAGTAATAACTGTTCTTGTATTTCCCATTTCGAAGCTGCTCCGTCTCTACTCTTGAACCCTTCTCCCAGGACTGTTTCATCTTGGACCCATGATTCCCCTGCAGCCCACGTTGCTTTCTCATATGAGCAATTTTCTTACACTCGTCTATACCTTTTCCCTTCCTCTAATAATCTAAATTCAAAAGCAATGGCTCAGAGTTGATGTTCTGATTGTCGTAAGACGAATTCATGGTACTGCCTTGAATTTTTATGTGTCCTTGATAAAGTTTCTGGTCCTTTCTTTGTCTCAGTTTCCCCACATATAAAGGATCATTGTGGATTCTGAATTCTCTTCAGGCTCTGATGACACATGGATCTATAAGACCATACTGAACATAAGAAAAGAGGATCAACTCAGCTTACTAAGTATCATAGGGATACAGAGGAAATCAATTTTCATTAAATATGAAACCAGGGAGAGCAAGATTGCTCAGTGGGTAAAGTCACTTGCTACCAGAGCTGGTGACCTGCGTTTGATTCTTGGAATGCACATGGTGGAAAGAGAGAATGGACCCTGCAAATGGTCCTCGGACCTCCCCTTGTACGCCATGGCATATGCGTCCCTCCCAACAAATAAAAAATTAGCAATAAATGTAAAAGAATTTAAGTAAAACTTTGCAGCAGCCTAAAATCAAAGTAACTGATTGAAGTGCCCCACAGCTGAGCAGACAAGCACTCAAGTCATGACTAGCAATGCTCTCAGACACTGCCACCTAGTGGCCATTCACAGACACTGGCGGGGCAACAGAGAGTCTCCGGTGTCGCCAGCCTTCAACAGAAACCTGGGCCAACAAAAGGATAAAATATCAAATCTCTGCAGGGCTAGGTGCATCCTCTCTTGTAACCGGGAAAGAGGGGGCTCCACTCTCTCAGAGAAGGGAACGGGGATTGGGGGAGGATTGGGGGACGGACTGTATGGGGGGAAGTCTTAAAGACTAAGCTAAAGTAAGTGACACAAAGACATAAGCATCTCAGGAACCTCACTGAACCTTTCCCTGAAAACGGGAGAAGGATCTTGAGAGATGGCTCAGCTCTGACTGTCCTCCTCTTCTAAAGGTCCCGAGTTCAATTTCCAACAACCAGACGGTCCTGTAAATGGATCCAGTGCCCTCTTCTGGTATGTAGGGGTACATGCAGACAAAGACAAATAAATCTTCCAACAACAATATGAGAGCAAGGAGGGTAAAGGAAAAAGCTGCTCAGGCTCGATCAGCACATTCAACAGAGTTTTAGAACAGGGGTTCTTTTCTTTTTTCATTTCTTTTCTTTTTGGATATTTTTAATTTACACTGCAAATGTTATCCCCTTTCTCAGTTTCCTATCCATAAACCCCCATCCCATTCACCCTCTCCCTTCCTGTATGAGTGTGTTCCCCCACCCACCCACCCTTTCCAGCCACCCCACCCTGACATTCCCCAACACTGGGGCATCAAGCGTTGGTAGAACCAAGGGCTTCTCCTCCCATTGGTGCCCAACAAGGTCATCCTCTACTACATATGCAGTTGGAGCCATGGGTCTGTCCATGTATATACTCTTTGGGTAGTGGTTTAGTCCCTGGGAGATCTGGTTGGTTGGCTTTGTTGTTCTCATGGGGTTGCAAATTCCTTCAGTTCCTTCAACCCTTTCTCTAATTCCTCCAATGGGAACCCCATTCTCAGTTCAGTAGTTTGCTGCTAACATTTGCCTCTGTATTTGTCATGCTCTGTCAGGGCCTCTCAGGAGACAGCTATATCAGGCTCCTGTCAGCATGCACTTCTTAACGTCAGCAATATTGTCTAGGTTTGGTGGCTGTATGTATATGGGTTGGATCCCCAGGTGGGGCAGGCTTTGAATGGCCTTTCCTTTAGTCTCTGCCCCAAACTTTTGTCTCCATATCTCCTCGAACAGGGGTTCTTAACCTGTGGATTGCCATTCCTTTGGGGTTGAATGACCTTTTCACAGGGGTCGCATTTCAGATATCCTGCATATCAGATATTATTTACATTACACTTTATAGCAGTAGCAAAATTACAATTATGAGGTAGCAACAAAAGTAATTGTATGGTTGGGGGTGAGCACAGCACGAGGAACTGTAGTAAAGGATCCACAGCATTAGGAAGTTAGAGAAGCACTGTTTAGAGGATGGTGATGGGGGAAGGTACTGGTGTGGATCCTGGGTCTTTCCCACTATTCCATGCTTTTCTCTAATCAACATGTTCCTCCTCCTATTACCGCCCTATATTTAACTTCCGAGAGAGAGAGAGAGAGAGAGAGAGAGAGAGAGGAAGGAGAAGAGGAGGAGGAGGAGGAGGAGGAGGAGGAGGAGGAGGAGGAGGGGAGTAGAGAAGCAAGCAAGGAAGGAAAAAGTAACAGTCTCCCTTCCCAGAGTTACTAAGTAAATATTAAGAACAATGAAGATCAACTGTATATTTCAAAAGGTGTAATAATGATGCCCCCCAGTTTCTGAACATACCTATATAAAAGTATTAATGTGAAAGGTATTCTGCAGCCTTTTCTATGCTCTGAAGCATCAGGCTAACCTTCATCACTAGCTAAATGATGTTTTCACAATAAAACATTCGAAAGCACTTCTCTTGCTCCTTAGCCGGTCTTCCTTTAGGATCACATGAGTAGGTATATATGCAAGGGTGAAAAGTGGGTTGTTCTTTTCAATACAACATGAAAGGATCCAACTGGGTCAACACAGCAACCTATTCACCATCTCAAACACCTACCATCTTTTGCGTGGAGAGTAGTTAGGATCAGGTCTCCCAGTGGCATTGGAAGGCATGCTGTTCCGCTATTAAGTGTATTCACTACACTGTACAGCAACTCTGAAAATATGCACATTTCTCCCACTTGGCTGAGACTGTTTCCTGATGAGCCCATCCTCAGCCCCTGCTAACCATACTTCCAGCCATCTAATTCCACTAGATGTAATGATAGAATGCTCTCTAATTGTATTCACGTCATCGCAGATGACAGAACCTCTTCTGAATGGCTAAATAGTATCCTCCTGTATAAATTTACCACATTTCCTTTATCCATTCATTTGTTGTTGGGCACTTAGATTTTTCCACTTCTTGGCTCAGGTAACCATGCTAACATAAACTCAAGAGAACAGATGTCTCTTTCCCCAGGCTGATTTGATTTCCTCTGAATATATAACCAGTTACAGGACTATGGTAACCTGATAACTGAAACATGTTGGTTCTATATGTAATATTCTTGAAGAGCTTCTATGTTGTTTTCATTCACTTCCCTCAACTGCATGCAAAGGTTAACATTTGTCATAGCATCAGCAACACTTCTTATCCCTTGCCTTTTTGATAATAGCCATTGTAAGGGGTATGAGGTGAGATAGTCCTGATGTTTTCATTTGCAGTCCGTAGTAACTGGGGGTGTCAAGCATTTTCCTGTTGTATATGTTAGTTATTATAGGTCTTCTTTTCAGAAACACCTACTGTATTTCATGTCTTTGCCCTTCTCTTACTCAGGTTGTTTACTTCCTGCGGAATTGTTTGGATGTTTGTTCATTGTTAGATGTCTGACTTGCAAACACTCTTCTAGGCTATAGCTTGTCTCTTCACTGTTGCTTCTTTGTTGTACAGAAATGTCATAGTTTGATGTAATCCCATTCACCTATTCTGTGCACACTGTAGCATCCTTCAAAAATGAAGGTGAAAAACAAATGATATTTTAGGATAAAAACCAAGCATTCCTTGCTAGAGGGACTGCAGGATAAGAAATAATAAAGGATCTCATTACGGAGGAAGGAAATGATATCTGACTCACAGCCACAGGGAATAGCAGTGAGCACCAGCAAGAGTAGCTTAAGATTAAAGACCTTACACATATATTTTTCTAATCCTTACACATATATTTTTCTAATCCTTACACATATATTTTTCTAATTTCTTCTCTCCCCTCTAAAAAGCATAAAACTTATAAAGTAACAATTAAAGCATATAAGCTATAGAACAATAAAATCACAATGAATTGGGATGGAGTAAGGAACTGGAGCCCTATTCCAGAAAATATTTTCCCAGAATTAAATTATATTAATCAGAAGTATACTTGCTGGATTAAAATGATAATTATACTTCCTAGAGGAAATATTAAGAAACTAAAATATATGGTTAAAACCAATAGGCACTCTACACTAATACACTTAAAATTAAACATAAGAAAGGTCATTAGGAAAGATATAAAAACAGACGAGATGCATCAAAAACAAATATCAATAAGGTGAATATAACTTTGACCATAGGACTAATTACACCAACTGGAAATGATGCGTGCAAGATGTCTCCAGAGTGGAGATACGTCAGAGTGGATGCAGTGCCAGAAACCTCTGGATGCTGGAGACAGAAAACTATGTTAGAGCCAAAGAAAGGTGATACTAAAGAAGAAGGAAAAAAATAGAAACGATGACTGAACAAAGAGCGAACACCCAAGAGCTGAAGCAGCAGTCTCCGCACAAAACAGACTTCAAACCAGAACATACTACTCCAGTAAAGCAAGGTGTTTAATAATGACAGGATAATTAGCAGGAGTTAAATGTATGCATAACAATGGTGTCAAAATTCAAGAAGCAAAAGTGACAGATTTAAAAAGAGAAACAGACAATGTATAAACAGTAGCTAGAGATTGTAATACACTATTCTTAATAATTGATAACACAACCAGGCAGAAAAATTACCAATACCCTAGAAAGCTTAGAAAATAGCATCACCCAGCCCCCTCCCTGACAATCAATGGACACATTCTCCAGCATAAAGAGAATAAACTATTATTGGCCTTGAAATGCTTTAGTGAGTTCAAACCAACTGAAACTCTGTGAAGTATGCTCAATAAACCAAATGCTATGAAGGCCGGCAGGATGGCTCCACGGGTAAAAGTGCCTGCATCCAAGCCTAATGACCTGAGTTACATTGTCAAGATGCACATGTTGTTCTCTGACTTCCTCGTACACTCCGTGGCACCTGTGCTTAGCCCCCGTCATATTACAGGCAGAACAATGATGTCATAAAATGCTTCCTTTATTTATTTAGTCACTGTTCATTTCTGTCTCAGCCCTCCTACATCCTCTCCTCAAAAGATGACATAGTGATTGAAAATTTTAAAAAAATGGATGAATTACTAAATACTAGAAAGTCAAACTGTATACTCATATACAATTTGTAAGTCAAAGAAAGTAGCATAAGAGTGTTAGATCCAACAGACACTCCAATTGCCTAAACTCCAAAGGGCAGCCCCATGAGCTCAACCTGGATGGTAAGAGGATTTCTGGAGGATAAATAAAAGCCAGCATTTCTCAGGAGCTTATGAAGCTAGTTCCCCTCCACCAAAAGGAATCATTTCCATTGCCTTTGGCAGAAGAGACAAGTGGTTACCTGTGGTGGTTAGTCCCACATCAAAGCTCATGCTAGTGTCCACCTACGGTATGACAAGTGCCTGTTCCACATTTCAAACCCCATGCTATGCTAGCTAACACCCTAGCCCTCTCACCCACTCCTGTATCCTCAACTCCCTCTGGCTCCATGGGCTTCTCTCCACTAGTTAATTGTTCTCCTTATAACCTTTCTACTCTAAATATGTTGGCTCTCTTTCTCTGTCTCTGTCTCTGTCCCTCTCCCTCTCCCTTTCTCTCTCTCCTCACTTGTCTCGCTATGTTTTCTCTATTCTCTCTCCCCTGATGTTTTCTTCTCCCTCTCTCAGATAGCCCTGACCAAGGTCAGTGTAACTTTGCTCTCTGCTCTGGACCCTTCCAGAGCCTTTCTCCGTTGTCTCTCATATCTACAATAAAAACCTTCCCATTGCCTGGAACATAGACTGGTCATGCCATCAGTTTGTAGAGAGAGAAACTAGACTTTTCTCAGAACTAAAAGGTGATGAAGATTTAACCTGTCTTCTTCACCTTCGTTTCTCTTCAGACCTCCCCAGATATGGTATTGCAAATGCATACCACTTGGCCCCACATTTGAGGGACTGAATTCAGGTCCACCTACTAGAATAGAAAGCACTCACGCACACAGACAGAGACAGACAGAGAGACAGACGGACAGAGATTATGAGATGCAGCAAAGACAAAATTTAGAAGAGTTATGGATCTGAGTACTTATATCACTTACTCAGTGGAGCACTCAGGAGACAAAGGCAGGTAGATATCTGAGTTTGAGGACAGCCTGGTCTACAAAGCAAGTCCCAAGACATTTAGGGCTGCACAAAGAAATTCTATCTTGACAGACAAAAGAAACATTTTTACTTTGACTTGGTACTTTGACCTGGATGCCATGGTACTAGGTAGAAGATGTACAATTAATGAGTTTTTTTTCTAAATAAAGCCTTTTATGCATCATTAGAAAGCAACCAGAGAATGAGAATGTAATTTGCAAATTGTCTGTCTAATAAGAATTTGCATAATAGATATATAGAGAAACAGGAGCTGGGGAGATGGACCAGTGGGTAAAATCACCCACCATGCAAGTGTGAGGATCTGAGTTCAAATCCTGAGAACCCATATGAGCTGGACACTGCATGATGTAGACTCTAGGTGCATATTTGTCGTTAACAAACACACGAAGTTACAGATACTTACACCTTGAAGCTATTCTGCTTTCTGAGAGTGAACTCCAGTGCCCTGCGTAGATCAGAAGCTCTGAACGCATAGAAGCCTCCCTGCGTGGGATCATAGAGAGGGGAAGCCTGGATTGGATACAGTGGTTGATTAGTGCAAAGAAGCTGTTTCTTCTCGATTGCACATGACTGTCCTATCCTGAAGCACAGACGCTGTGACTACCTGCCTGAGACCCTTACAGGACCTTATCCTTCCTTCCTAAAGAGAGGGAGAGGATCCCTGTTTGCCCTTAAAGGCTATGAAAGGTTTAAACAATGGATTGGATAGGAATTTTTCCATGTTGCTGCCTGTGTAAATGGTACAGGGAATTATTCTTGGAATTGCTCGTGCCATAGTAAATACTTTAGACAATTAATTAATTAATTAATTAATTTATTTATTTATATTTGGTTTGCCAGTTTTCTCTCTGCGTGCAAAGATGTTACTTTATGTATCTGCAGGAAAAGTCACACAATGATGTGACACCCTGAGAGTCCGTCAAGGATTTAGGCTAGATTCCTATCCAGTGAAGCAGTATTGAGGTAGTGGAACCGTGTAGAGCTGCAGCCTCGGGAAAGGTAAGCAGATCATTGGCCAGTGCCCACAGAAGGGGTTAGTGTAATTCTCAAAGTGCTCTGGTTAACTCCCACAGAAATGACTTATTTAAAGAAAAAAAAAGCATGTCCAGGGGTTTGGACAGACGGTTCAGTGTTTAAGAGTGCATACCGATCCTAAAGAGGACCCAAATTTAGTTCTCAGCATCCATGTCAGACTGCTCACAACCACCTGTAACTCTGGCGCCAAGGGATCGAAAGTCCTCTCCTGGACTCCATGAGCATCTTCACTCACGTGTACATGCTCACACATTGATGAACGTACGTTTAATTTTAAAATGAAATAAATAACTTTAGAACGCCTAGCTTCTGAATCCCCCGTGTTTCCTGTCTCAGCAGGTGACTTCTCTCTCCCTTCTGCATTGGCTGCCACTATGATGTCATCCACCACATCCTGAGGAACGAAGAAAGCCCATCCTAGGGGCTGAATGGATAAAGTTGTCCAAACTCAGACTTTGAGCTCCCAAAACTGTGAGATAAGCAAATATTTTTAACATAAAATTATCAAAGTCACATTGATGCAGCAACAAAAAGTGCACTCACAGGCTGTCTGAACATGGCTCAGAGACTCTTTCTATGCACACTGCTGTCACCAAACAAATGCCACTGTGTCATAAACTTTATGGTTGTCTAATTACACAGGGTTTATGGTCGTCTTAACTGTGGTTGAGACCTTGAACTCGTATAGTCTTCATCCAGAAAGGCTAGGTAGTCTCAGCTTTATCTAATATTCTGATGGATTTCAGAAAACATGGAACAAAATATAACCTACAGCAAATGAAACTGCAATTCTAGATCTATCTTTGTCACACTATAGAAGGAATTCTGACTCAAGATTACTACATAAAAGTCCCTCCCTGATTTTCCATCTTGCTGATGACCTGCTCTGTGGATTTTTTCTTTTATATCACATTTGTTTGTTTGTGGTGTGTGTGTGTTTGTGTGTGTGTGTGTGTGTGTGTGTGTGTGTGTGTGTGTGTATGCATGTGCTGCACTATATATGTGAAAGTCAAAGGAAAAACTACAGAAGTCCGTTCCCTCCTCTCACCTTTTGGGTCCAAGATCAAACACAAGTCATGAAGTTGGCAGTGAAAGCCTTAACCACCAGACCCATCTCACTGGCACTGTCTTAGAGATTTTTCATTGTCAACCTTTACAACCATGTTAGCCAATTTTTGACACAAAGTTTATCAAACACACACACACACACACACACACACATGCACACACACACACATGCACGCACATACACACACACACACACACTCATCTGTTCTCAAAAGAACCCTTACACTACACTCAACAGATGGATAACCAGTTCGAGGGAAAATGTAAAATCTGTCTACTTCACAATTTTTGGCTAGAAGCTTCTACTATGAGTGTCTCATCATCTTTTTTTTTTTAATTTAAAGTAGGTACATCATTGACCAGAAAGGCCTAATTTAACAGTATATACTTCTGATTTAATGCACAAAGTCAGTAGCCTGTGACAGCCTGTTCTGACTTTTGTGTCCCTTTAGTGGCAGGAGGACAGCTTTATCTTCTTTTGTTTTCCCACCACCAGACCGGATGCAGTCAGAAACCACTCCTATCACGGGCTGGGTGTGGTTCTCATTAGACACCAAACAGCTTCAACAAGATGGGGGAGTTTTGAGGAGCAATAATTTATCAGCAAATACACGCCCGAGGCAAACGCAGCAAGTTTTGCCACTTTCCAGTTTGAGCTGCTTTGCCTCAACATGAGGGCCTTTCCAATGATCAGGCTTCTCGGCAGCACACGGCAAGGAAGTGAGGCAATGTGCTTTGTGGGCCCCACCCGCATCTGCAGACAAGGTGGGCGCAAAGAGCTGAGCTTGTGCTGTGATACTTAGAGAATGTAGGGAAAACTATTGTTGCTCAACAGATCCGGGGAGGGGAAAATAAAGGAAGAAAGAAAGTCATGTCAGCAAAGTGTTCATTTTTCATCTTCTAAACATCATTTATTTATTTCCTGCTTCTGAATAAAATGAGTAAGTTTCATAGAAGACACTAATCAACTATGGGTACTCCAAGTGGTTTGTGTGTTCTTTCTGTGCATACAAATAGTCAAGTACTCTGCCAGCACCAGATGTTTCTAGGAGTGGTTAGATCCAAAGCTCACTTGACATCATCCTGTGGCATTCCTTTCACTGATGTTTAACAGAGGGCTCAAAGTCTGAGTCACACCTTGGCCAGAGACCACATTGATTGGGGCAGCCTGTAAGGAATCACACGTGCCCTCCTTAATTGGCACCAGCTTTAAGCACGCACAGTTTGCCAATAGGAGAAAAGGTTCTCTTATCTGGGGTTGGGTTCCTTGTATGAATGTGGAGAAGGAGGATCCCAAATTGTGAGCAGAAAGAAATTGGCCTGATAATTCAAAGAAGCACAAATACACACTGTGTGTGTGACTGACCTGGAAGTTGGTGTCATGTCCTAGACCTCTGAACTAATGTCCTCTGACTGAACTAATGACAAGGTCTAGTGTAGGTCTCTTTTAAATGGGCTTAGAAGTAGCACACCTTCAGCTGTTACCTGGGAATCTGGACTTTGGACTACACTTGTGTATATGGTTATAAGGCCTGCAAACTGGACTCAAACTTGTAGTGTGAGTGAACCAAGTCCTATCTGCTGTGCTGAAATGTGTGAACTATCCTCTCTCTTGCACTTTGCACACTACATGTTCTCAAAGATCATTCTCTACAGATAGGATCAGTACCACGTGGGCAGGAGAAAGCACTAAGGACATTTAGAGAATGCAGTATAGTCATTTGCAGCTGTAAGCAGGAACTACAAAGCTTCCCACGGGACAGAAATTTTCAATTGGCTCTGAGAGGTGAGTGTTACTTATGGTGAGGGCTTAAAGAACAGATGCATCTGTGAAGCAAAGGTGCAGGGTGTAAATTGTGAAGCCCATTCAGGGAATGGCAGACAGTTCCATTTGACAGGCCTTCTGTGTCTTTGCCCAGTGGAGGACCGTTAGGAGCTGGGGCTAAGGTGTAATGCGAGAACACCAGTTATAGAAATGTGGTGTCAAAGGGACAAGATGGAGACTGGCTTCCGCGTGAATGAGAGTGAAGGCAGGCAAACACACAAGTGAGAATCTGGAGGCTAGCCCAGTGACATCTGGAAATGGTGTAGAAGAGCAGAAAAGAGGATGCAGGACTGAGTCCCAAGCTCTTAGGCTGGGACTGGAGAGAAGATAACAGTACAGTCCCGGATGAAATATGCACAGGAGGAGAGTTGAAGAAGAAACAATTGAGCTCGAGGCCTTATTGTATATTCAGGAAGAGAAGCATACGCAGAGCCACACACCATTAGCATTGGGAGAGAGGTTGGCCAGAGATAGGAATTTTGAAGTCAGCAAGCTATAAATGCTGGCTGAAGCCTTGCAGTCTCATCCTGACCCCGACACAATCCTTCCTGCTGTGCTCACCATGCCTCCCAGCTCTGCAGGCCCCAAATCTCCTTTGGGTTCAGACATTGCAATCGAGAGGCTGTCAGAAAAGGAAGGCGGTTTGGGAGGCAAATCTCAAAGGGAGATCTTGAGTTGTCTAAGAAATTAGGGCATCTTCGGCTCTGGCATGCCTCCTGGCAATGTGGAGAGGGCCTCTCATTTAATGTGTGCAATCTGATAGGTCAGTTACAAATGGAGGACTCAAGACCTTGCACACAAATTGTCTATCAAGTAGCATCGAGAGTCTTGGGTCAGCTCTCTGCACTCAGTGACACATGCACTTGACATATATATGTTCAGTGCATGCAAGCTAATTCTAGTATTAGCCTAAGCAAAACAGTAATTAGGAACACCTGCTGCTGCTGTTGCAGCAACAGCAGGAGAACCTGTGATACATTCCCCAAACCAATCCAAATGAACTTTCTCCCAGCAGTTTCAATTATTTATATTACTCTTCCCTCTCAGTACCTGAGATGATGGAGTTGACTGTATTTATAGGATAGAGATCTGCTCCCTCGATGTGACAATGCACGGATTGCGCCATTCATCATCTTCTTGGGTGATACGCCATCAACTACCGCCAAAGCGCACTCAGAAGCTATCACATCTGCAAATTTATGCTGTCACGGGGCCTGCTGAAGTAGGATTCTTGTCAAAGAGGCAAAAAGAAGCAGATAATATCGGGAGTAAATATGTCTCCAACATTTGCAGCACAATGAGTCATGTGGAGTAATAGGTAATCTGAATTCATTCTGATGTAAACGTCACGATGGCGGCATGTGTTTGCATGTGAGAGTTGCTGAGTGAAAGCGGGGCTTGAAAGAATAGGTGGTGGGGGCTGCAGTGCTGGACAGTTAGCAGCCTCTCAACAGGCAGAGTCGCAGGAAGCCACCCGTCTGAGTGTTTGCTTGTGACTCATCCAAAGTGCTTCCCCACCTGCTTTGTGATTTCTGAAATGTGAGGATCTGGGTCTGAAGCCTTTTGTGAACATCTAAAGAGATGGGGAATATAGTTATATATTTATATATAGTTGTATTGGTGCTGTAGCATTCTGGCCTCCAAGCACACTGGCCATTACCATCATCACAGAGCAGCTGTGACTACTTACAAGGGGCACACGAGATCTGGCCTGCTATATTCCCTTAGTAGAAACAAAAGGGAGGGGAGCAATGAGGGTTGATAGACTCTCTTTTGGGATTCTAGGTACTCCTTCCTACACCTTTCTTCCAAAAGAATGTATTTGTGCCTAAGCTGCATTTGGTCTTATGGACCTAGGAGATGCTAGATTATATAGGGGGTGAAAGGTTAACTGAAGGGAAACTCAATTTGTGTGGCTGTGGGAAACATGCCGGGGTGAGACTTTTCATTGGATGCAGCTGCTCTGGGAGTCACCCATACTCCTGTAACTAACCCATCACCTGTGATCCATAATTAGGTCCAAAAATCGTACTGTTTCATCAAATCAGACTTCAGTGGGATCATTCCTTTGATTGGTCATTGGTACTCTATTTGGATGTTTGTTTCTATCTCCCAAGGAAAACTTCATGTAATAATGGGTGGTTTGTTCCAGAACGCCCAGAAGATAACAAAAAGTGCAGATGGTCAGATCGCTTATAGAAAAATGTCACATATACTCGATAGACATCCTCTTATATACTTTAAATCATTTCTAGGATAATTATAGTAACCATTGTCATGTAAATATTTTGCATTCTGTTATGAATACAGCTGCAACTTAAAACATATTTTTGACTTGTAACTAGATAAACCTGTGAGTGTGGAATCCAAACAGAGCATCATTGAGATGGCCTACTCTCTTTCCTTTTACATGTACTTGGAATCGCTCCCCTCTGTGTGAGCATCCCGACCTACATAGCAAGACACTAACTCAAAAACGCTCCTCAGTAACATCAGTAATTAAAGAAACGCATATCACAACTACATTGAGATGATAGCTCATTTAACAAATGCAGATGTCATAAGAAAAATATAAATGACAGGATGTAGAAAAAAGGGATCCTTTACACACAAATTAGTCTCTTCTTCTTTTTTTTTTTAATCTTTATTAACTTGAATATTTCTTATTAACATTTCGATTGTTATTCCCTTTCCCGGTTTCCAGGCAAACATCCCCCTAATCCCTCCCCCTCCCCTTCCTTATGGGTGTTCCCCTCCCAACCCTCCCCCCATTGCCGCCCTCCCCCCAACAGTCTAGTTCACTGGGGGTTCAGTCTTAGCAGGACCCAGGGCTTCCCCTTGCTCTGGTGCTCTTACTAGGATATTCATTGCTACCTATGGGGTCAGAGTCCAGGGTCAGTCCATGTATAGTCTTTAGGTAGTGGCTTGGTCCCTGGAAGCTCTGGTTGCTTGGCATTGTTGTTCATATGGGGTCTCGAGCCCCTTCAAGCTCTTCCAGTTCTTTCTCTGATTCCTTCAACGGGGGACCTATTCTCAGTTCAGTGGTTTGCTGCTGGCATTCGCCTCTGTATTTGCTGTATTCTGGCTGTGTCTCTCAGGAGCGATCTACATCCGGCTCCTGTCGGTCTGCACTTCTTTGCTTCATCCATCTTGTCTAATTGGGTGGCTGTATATGTATGGGCCACATGTGGGGCAGGCTCTGAATGGGAGTTCCTTCAGTCTCTGTTTTAATCTTTGCCTCTCTCTTCCCTGGCAAGGGTATTCTTGTTCCCCTTTTAGAGAAGGAGTGAAGCATTCACATTTTGATCATCCCATCCGACTTGAGTTTCATTTGTTCTAGGGATCTAGGGTAATTCAAGCATTTGGGCTAATAGCCACTTATCAGTGAGTGCATACCATGTATGTCTTTCTGTGATTGGGTTAGCTCACTCGGGATGATATTTTCCAGTTCCAACCATTTGCCTACGAATTTCATAAAGCCGTTGTTTTTGATAGCTGAGTAATATTCCATTGTGTAGATGTACCACATTTTCTGTATCCATTCCTCTGTTGAAGGGCATCTGGGTTCTTTCCAGCTTCTGGCTATTATAAATAAGGCTGCGATGAACATAGTGAAGCACGTGTCTTTTTTATATGTTGGAGCATCTTTTGGGTATATGCCCAAGAGAGGTATAGCTGGATCCTCAGGCAGTTCAATGTCCAATTTTCTGAGGAACCTCCAGACTGATTTCCAGAATGTTTGTACCAGTCTGCAATCCCACCAACAATGGAGGAGTGTTCCTCTTTCTCCGCATCCTCGCCAGCATCTGCTGTCACCTGAGTTTTTGATCTTAGCCATTCTCACTGGTGTGAGGTGAAATCTCAGGGTTGTTTTGATTTGCATTTCCCTTATGACTAAAGATGTTGAACATTTCTTTAGGTGTTTCTCAGCCATTTGGCATTCCTCAGCTGTGAATTCTTTGTTTAGTTCTGAACCCCATTTTTTAATAGGGTTATTTGTCTCCCTGCGGTCTAACTTCTTGAGTGCTTTGTATATTTTGGATATAAGGCCTCTATCTGTTGTAGGATTGGTAAAGATCTTTTCCCAATCTGTTGGTTGCCGATTTGTCCTAACCACAGTGTCCTTTGCCTTACAGAAGCTTTGCAGTTTTATGAGATCCCATTTGTCGATTCATGATCTTAGAGCATAAGCCATTGGTGTTTTGTTCAGGAAATTTTTTCCAGTGCCCATGTGTTCCAGATGCTTCCCTAGTTTTTCTTCTATTAGATTGAGTGTATCAGGTTTGATGTGGAGGTCCTTGATCCACTTGGACTTAAGCTTTGTACAGGGTGATAAGCATGGATCAATCTACATTCTTCTACATGTTGACCTCCAGTTGAACCAGCACCATTTGCTGAAAATGCTATCTTTTTTCCATTGGATGGTTTTGGCACCTTTGTCAAAAATCAAGTGACCATAGGTGTGTGGGTTCATTTCTGGGTCTTCAATTCTATTCCATTGGTCTATCTGTCTGTCTCTGTACCAGTACCATGCAGTTTTTATCACTATTGCTCTGTAATACTGCTTGAGTTCAGGGATAGTGATTCCCCCTGAAGTCCTTTTATTGTTGAGGATAGTTTTAGCTATCCTGGGTTTTTTGTTATTCCAGATGAATTTGCAAATTGTTCTGTCTAACTCTTTGAAGAATTGGATTGGTGTTTTGATGGGGATTGCATTGAATCTGTAGATTGCTTTTGGTAAAATGGCCATTTTTACTATATTAATCCTGCCAATCCATGAGCATGGGAGATCTTTCCATCTTCTGAGGCCTTCTTCAATTTCTTTCCTCAGTGTCTTGAAGTTCTTATTGTACAGATCTTTTACTTGCTTGGTTAAAGTCACACCGAGGTACTTTATATTATTTGGGTCTATTATGAAGGGTGTCGTTTCCCTAATTTCTTTCTCGGCTTGTTTCTCTTTTGTATACAGGAAGGCAACTGATTTATTTGAGTTAATTTTATACCCAGCCACTTTGCTGAAGTTGTTTCTCAGCTTTAGTAGTTCTCTGGTGGAACTTTTGGGATCACTTAAATATACTATCATATCATCTGCAAATAGTGATATTTTGACTTCTTCTTTTCCGATCTGTATCCCCTGGACCTCCTTTTGTTTTCTGATTGCTCAGGCTAGAACTTCAAGAACTATATTGAATAAGTAGGGAGAGAGTGGGCAGCCTTGTCTAGTCCCTGATTTTAGTGGGATTGCTTCAAGTTTCTCTCCATTTAGTTTAATGTTAGCAACTGGTTTGCCGTATATGGCTTTTACTATGTTTAGGTATGGGCCTTGAATTCCTATTCTTTCCAGGACTTTTATCATGAAGGGGTGTTGAATTTTGTCAAATGCTTTCTCAGCATCTAATGAAATGATCATGTGGTTCTGTTCTTTCAGTTTGTTTATATAATGGATCACGTTGATGGTTTTCCGTATATTAAACCATCCCTGCATGCCTGGGATGAAGCCTACTTGATCATGGTGGATGATTGTTTTGATGTGCTCTTGGATTCGGTTTGCCAGAATTTTGTTGAGTATTTTTGCGTCGATATTCATAAGGGAAATTGGTCTGAAGTTCTCTTTCTTTGTTGGGTCTTTGTGTGGTTTAGGTATAAGAGTAATTGTGGCTTCATAGAAGGAATTCGGGAGTGATCCATCTGTTTCAATTTTGTGGAATAGTTTGGATAATATTGGTATGAGGTCTTCTATGAAGGTTTGATAGAATTCTGCACTAAACCCGTCTGGACCTGGGCTCTTTTTGGTTGGGAGAACTTTAATGACTGCTTCTATTTCCTTAGGAGATATGGGGTTGTTTAACTGGTTTATCTGTTCCTGATTTAACTTCGGTACCTGATATTTGTCTAGGAAATTGTCCATTTCCTGTAGATTTTCAAGTTTTGTTGAATATAGGCTTTTATAGTAAGATCTGATGATTTTTTGAATTTCCTCTGAATCTGTAGTTATGTCTCCCTTTTCATTTCTGATTTTGTTAATTTGGACGCACTCTCTGTGTCCTCTCGTTAGTCTGGCTAAGGGTTTATCTATCTTGTTGATTTTCTCAAAGAACCAACTTTTGGTTCTGTTGATTCTTTCTATGGTCCTTTTTGTTTCTACTTGGTTGATTTCAGCTCTGAGTTTGAGTATTTCCTGCCTTCTACTCCTCCTGGGTGTATTTGCTTCTTTTTGTTCTAGAGCTTTTAGGTGTGCTGTCAAGCTGCTGACATATGCTCTTTCCTGTTTCTTTCTGCAGGCACTCAGCGCTATGAGTTTTCCTCTTAGCACAGCTTTCATTGTGTCCCATAAGTTTGGGTATGTTGTACCTTCATTTTCATTAAATTCTAAAAAGTTTTTAATTTCTTTCTTTATTTCTTCCTTGACCAGGTTATCATTGAGTAGAGCATTGTTCAATTTCAACGTATATGTGGGCATTCTTCCCTTATTGTTATTGAAGACCAGTTTTAGGCCGTTGTGGTCTGATAGCACGCATGGGATTATTTCTATCTTTCTGTACCTGTTGAGGCCCGTTTTTTGACCAATTATATGGTCAATTTTGGAGAAAGTACCATGAGGAGCTGAGAAGAAGGTATATCCTTTTTCTTTAGGATAGAATGTTCTATAAATATCTGTTAAGTCCATTTGGCTCATGACTTCTCTTAGTCTGTCTACGTCTCTGTTTAATTTCTGTTTCCATGATCTGTCCATTGATGAGAGTGGGGTGTTGAAATCTCCCACTATTATTGTGTGAGGTGCAATGTGTGTTTTGAGCTTTAGTAAGGTTTCTTTTACATATGTAGGTGCCCTTGTATTTGGGGCATAGATATTTAGGATTGAGAGTTCATCTTGGTGGATTTTTCCTTTGATGAATATGAAGTGTCCTTCCTTATCTTTTTTGATGACTTTTAATTGAAAATTGATTTTATTTGATATTAGAATGGCTACTCCAGCTTGCTTCTTCTGACCATTTGCTTGGAAAGTTGTTTTCCAGCCTTTCACTCTGAGGTAGTGTCTGTCTTTGTCTCTGAGGTGTGTTTCCTGTAGGCAGCAGAATGCAGGGTCCTCGTTGCGTATCCAGTTTGTTAATCTATGTCTTTTTATTGGGGAGTTGAGGCCATTGATGTTGAGAGATATTAAGGAATAGTGATTATTGCTTCCTGTTATATTCATATTTGGATGTGAGTTTATGTTTGTGTGCTTTTCTTCTCTTTGTTTTGTTGCCAAGACGATTAGTTTCTTGCTTCTTCTAGGGTATAGCTTGCCTCCTTATGTTGGGCTTTACCCTTTATTATCCTTTGTAGTGCTGGATTTGTAGAAAGATATTGTGTAAATTTGGCTTTGTCATGGAATATCTTGGTTTCTCCATCTATGTTAATTGAGAGTTTTGCAGGATACAGTAACCTGGGCTGGCACTTGTGTTCTCTTAGGGTCTGTATGACATCTGTCCAGGATCTTCTGGCCTTCATAGTTTCTGGCGAAAAGTCTGGTGTGATTCTGATAGGTCTGCCTTTATATGTTACTTGACCTTTTTCCCTTACTGCTTTTAATATTCTTTCTTTATTTTGTGCGTTTGGTGTTTTGACTGTTATGTGACGGGAGGTGTTTCTTTTCTGGTCCAATCTATTTGGAGTTCTGTAGGCTTCTTGTATGCCTATGGGTATCTCTTTTTTTAGGTTAGGGAAGTTTTCTTCTATGATTTTGTTGAAGATATTTACTGGTCCCTTGAGCTGGGAGTCTTCACTCTCTTCTATACCTATTATCCTTAGGTTTGATCTTCTCATTGAGTCCTGGATTTCCTGTATGTTTTGGACCAGTAGCTTTTTCTGCTTTACATTATCTTTGACAGTTGAGTCCATGATTTCTAGGGAATCTTCTGCTCCCGAGATTCTCTCTTCCATCTCTTGTATTCTGTTGGTGAAGCTTCTATCTACAGCTCCTTGTCTCTTCTTTTGGTTTTCTATATCCAGGGTTGTTTCCATGTGTTCTTTCTTGATTGCTTCTATTTCCATTTTTAATTCCTTCAACTGTTTGATTGTGTTTTCCTGGAATTCTTTCAGGGATTTTTGTGTCTCCTCTCCATGGGTTTCTACTCGTTTATTTATGTTTTCCTGGAATTCTTTCAGGCATTTTTGCGATTCCTCTCTGTAGGCTTCTACTTGTTCTCTAAGGGAGTTCTTCACGTCTTTCTTGAAGTCCTCCAGCATCATGATCAAATATGATTTTGAAACTAGATCTTGCTTTTCTGGTGTGTTTGGATATTCCATGTTTATTGTGGTGGGAGAATTGGGCTCCAATGATGCCATGTAGTCTTGGTTTCTGTTGCTTGGGTTCCTGTGCTTGCCTCTTGCCATCAGATTATCTCTAGTGTTACTTTGTTCTGCTATTTCTGACAGTGGCTAGACTGTCCTATAAGCCTGTGTGTCAGGAGTGCTGTAGACCTGTTTTCCTGTTTTCTTTCAGCCAGTTATGGGGACAGAGTGTTCTGCTTTCGGGCGTGTAGTCCTTCCTCTCTACAGGTCTTCAGCTGTTCCTGTGGGCCTGTGTCTTGAGTTCACCAGGCAGGTCACTTGCAGGGGAAAAGTTGGTCCTACCTGAGGTTCCGAGGCTCAAGTGTGCTCGTGGGGTACTGCCCAAGTCCTCTCCGCGGCGGCAGCAACCGAGAAGATCTGCGCCGCTCTTTCCGGGAGCCTCCGTGCACCAGGGTTCCAGACGGCGTTTGGTGTTTTCCTCTGGCGTCTGGATGTGCGCAGTGTGCAGTCTCTTCTGGTTTCCCAGGCGTGTCTGCCTCTCTGTAGGTTTAGCTCTCCCTCCCACGGGATTTGGGTGCAGAGAACTGTTTATCCGGTCTGCTTCCCTCAGGTTCCGGCGGTGTCTCAGGCGCAGGGGTCCTGCCGCTCCTGGGCCCTCCCCCACGGGAGCCCAGAGGCCCTATACAGTTTCCTCCCGGGCCAGGGATATGGGCAGGGGTGGGCAGTGCTGGTGGTCTCCTCCGCTCTGCAGCCTCAGGAGTGCCCACCTGACCAGGCGGTGAGGTCTCTCTCCCACGGGGTTTGGGAGCAGAGAGCTGCTGCCCAAATTAGTCTCACTACTTCAGAAAATAGAATGGGGATGTCCTTAAAAAACTAAAAATAGAATTCATACGATGCAGCAATCCTACTTCCTGACACAGACTCAAAGGAAATGAAATCAACATACAAAAAAGACACTCCACACTCATGTTTATTGTGGCACTGTTAACAGTAACCAAAATCTAGACCGCCCTAGGTTTCCCTGAACAAATGAATGGGTAAAGAAATTAATGAGTAAAGAAAATAATATTGAATAGGGTACAACTGAGTAATAAAAGAAGTAAATCTTTCCTTTACAACCATGTCGATGAAACTAGTGGATGCCGTGTTAAGTGAAATAAGCCAGACACAGAAAGGCAGCTACCACACTGCCTACCATGGCACTAAAATAAAATATTAAATGTGGTCATGAAAGAGTGGAACGGGTAGAAAAGATGCTGTGGTAGTGGAGTCTGGGTAGAAAGATGGATGGATATTACCAATATAAGTTGTACGCACTATGAAAATATCACACGAGTCTCTTAAATCTGTATAGTTAAGGTGTGTCAATATTAATAATATATGAGAAAATCACTTACATAATTCTTTGAACTTTTTCGTCGTTTTGTGTGAGTCCTTCTCTTTTGACACTTGAATGAGTCTTCTCATCTAGGAATCCTCTCTTCCAGACTCTATAATCTTTCACCAAACTTATATAGTGAGATCTTCTTTTGTTTGTTTGTTTGTATTTTCAAACTTTATTCTCATATAACTATGGAAGGATAGAAAATCTTTATCCAATTGTAGACTTAGATTTTTCTCTCTTTTTAAAAAAAAATTTAATGGTTTTTTTTTTTTACAGTCCAGATTTTATGGCCCTCATAGTCTACCCTTTGACTGTTCTACATCCCACATCTCCTCACCACCGCCCCCCAGGTCCCAGGAGGATGTCCCAACTGACCCTTCTCCCCCTACACCATCAGACCTCCCCACTCTCTGGGGCCTCCAGTGTCTTGAGGGTTAGGTAGATCTTTTCTGACTGAGTCCAGACCTGGCAGTCTTCTGCTGTATGTGTTGGGGGCTCATCTCAGCTAGTGTATGCTGCCTGGTTGATGATCCAGTGTTTGAGAGATCTTGGGGATCCAGGTTAGTTGAGACTGCTGGTCCTCCTACAGGGTCACACTCCTCCTCAGTTTCTTCCAGCTTTTCCCAAATTCAACCACAGGGGTCAGCAGCTTCTGTCCATTGGTTGAGTGCACATATCTGCATCTGACTCTTTCAGCTGCTTGTTGGGTCTCTTGGAGAGCAGTCATGATAGCTCCCTTTTTGTGAATGCCCCATAGCCTCAGTAATGGTGTCAGGTCTTGGGGCCTCCCCTTGAGCTGGATCCCAATTTGGACCTGACTCTGTACTTACTTTTCCTCAGGTTTTTCTCCATTTTTGTCCCTGAAGTTCTTTCAGACAGGGAGAATTATGGGTCAGGGTTTTTGACTGTGGAATGGCAGTCCCATCCCTCACTTGATGCCCTGTCTTTCTGCTGGAGGTGTGCTCTACAAGTTCCCTCTTCCCACTGTAAGGCATTTCATCTAAGGTCTCTCCCTTTGAGTCCTGAGAATCTCCCACCTCCCAGGTCTCTGGTATATTCTGGAGGATCCTCCCAACCTCCTACGTCCAGAGGTTGCCTATTTCCATTCTTTCTGCTGGCTCTCAGAGCTTCAGTCCTATCCCCCCAACCGAATAACTGATCATGTTTCCCTCTTCCCCTCCCTGTCCCCTTTCCCACCCACATTCCTCTCTCCCTTCCCACTCACAGTGACTACTTTCTTCTCCTTCCCAATTGGGATTGAAGTATCCTCACTTGTGCTCTTCAGCCTGTCAACTTTCTTGAGTTCTGTAGATTGTATCCCGGGTATTTTGTACTTTTTTGGGCTAATATCCACTTATTAGTGAGTACATACCATTCATGTCATTTTGAGTCTGAGTTACCTCATTCAAGATGATACTTTCTAGTTCCATCCATTTGCCTGCAAAACTCGGATGTCCATTTTCTTAATAGTTGAGTAGTATTCCATTCTGCAAATGAATCACATTTTCTGTATCTAGGTTGGCAAGGATGTGCAAACCGGTATAACTACTCTGGAGGTTCCTCAGAAAATTGGATATAGTGCTACCTGAGGACCCAGATATACCACTCCTGGACATATACCCAAAAGATGCCCACCATGCCACAGGGGCACGTGTTCCACTATGTTCATAGTGGCCTTGTTTGTGATAGCCAGAAGTTAGAAACAATCCAAATGTCCCACAACAGAAGAATGGATACAGAAAATAATTGAGTTCTTAAATTGCTTCAATTCTAACATTTGATTTTGATTATTATAGAATCTAATTACACAGTTAAATTTTTTTCTTCTTTTTGTATACTTTATCCATGTTTCCTTTATTACTAAAGTTTAATTAGACTTTTTCAGATAGCATATATACTCAATGTACACTACATTTGTATCATTTGTCCCCCTGCATACCTTACGTTTTCAGCCATATGGACTTGTCTCTTGTAATTCTCAAAAGTTCTGAGTGACACTTGCCTCCAGGATCACCCTCATACCCAAACCAGATGACACAACAAAGCCTTATCTAAATAATTATGAAGATTCTAAGTGATTTTATTATTCTGTAAATGAAAATGACAGGATTTCCTTCTTCTCTAAGGTAGAAAAATAGTTCATTGTAATCTATTTATGTCAAATTTTCTCTTCCATCCATTCATTAAGGAATATTAAAGTGATTCATTATCTTGGCAACAACATGAGAGAATACAGAAATCTTGTTAGTATACTGCTTTGATTTCTTGAATTCTGTTTTCAACATGTATTTCTTTTTTTTATTTTTAAGGTTTTTATTTTATTTTATTCACATTTTTTTATTAACTTGAGTATTTCTTATATACATTTCGAGTGTTATTCCCTTTCCCGGTTTCCGGGCAAACATCCCCCTCCCCCCTCCCCTTCCTTATGGGTGTTCCCCTCCCAACCCTCCCCCCATTGCCGCCCTCCCCCCCATAGTCTAGTTCACTGGGGGTTCAGTCTTAGCAGGACCCAGGGCTTCCCCTTCCACTGGTGCTCTTACTAGGATATTCATTGCTACCTATGGGGTCAGAGTCCAGGGTCAGTCCATGTATAGCCTTTAGGTAGTGGCTTAGTCACTGGAAGCTCTGGTTGCTTGGCATTGTTGTACATATGGGGTCTCGAGCCCCTTCAAGCTCTTCCAGTTCTTTCTCTGATTCCTTCAACGGGGGACCTATTCTCAGTTCAGTGGTTTGCTGCTGGCATTCACCTCTGTATTTGCTGTATTCTGGCTGTGTCTCTCAGGAGCGATCTACATCCGGCTCCTGTCGGTCTGCACTTCTTTGCTTCATCCATCTTGTCTAATTGGGTGGCTGTATATGTATGGGCCACATGTGGGGCAGGCTCTGAATGGGTGTTCCTTCAGCCTCTGTTTTAATCTTTGCCTCTCCCTTCCCTGCCAAGGGTATTCTTTTTCCTCATTTAAAGAAGGAGTGAAGCATTCACATTTTGATCATCCGTCTTGAGTTTCGTTTGTTCTAGGGATCTAGAGTAATTCAAGCATTTGGGCTAATAGCCACTTATCAGTGAGTGCATACCATGTATGTCTTTCTGTGATTGGGTTAGCTCACTCAGGATGATATTTTCCAGTTCCAACCATTTGCCTACGAATTTCATAAAGCCGTTGTTTTTGATAGCTGAGTAATATTCCATTGTGTAGATGTACCACATTTTCTGTATCCATTCCTCTGTTGAAGGGCATCTGGGTTCTTTCCAGCTTCTGGCTATTATAAATAAGGCTGCGATGAACATAGTGGAGCACGTGTCTTTTTTATATGTTGGGGCATCTTTTGGGTATATGCCCAAGAGAGGTATAGCTGGATCCTCAGGCAGTTCAATGTCCAATTTTCTGAGGAACCTCCAGACTGATTTCCAGAATGTTTGTACCAGTCTGCAATCCCACCAACAATGGAGGAGTGTTCCTCTTTCTCCACATCCTCGTCAGCATCTGCTGTCCCCTGAGTTTTTGATCTTAGCCATTCTCACTGGTGTGAGGTAAAATCTCAGGGTTGTTTTGATTTGCATTTCCCTTATGACTAAAGATGTTGAACATTTCTTTAGGTGTTTCTCAGCCATTCGGCATTACTCAGCTGTGAATTCTTTGTTTAGCTCTGAACCCCATTTTTTAATAGGGTTATTTGTCTCCCCGCGGTCTAACTTCTTGAGTTCTTTGTATATTTTGGATATAAGGCCTCTATCTGTTGTAGGATTGGTAAAGATCTTTTCCCAATCTGTTGGTTGCCGTTTTGTCCTAACCACAGTGTCCTTTGCCTTACAGAAGCTTTGCAGTTTTATGAGATCCCATTTGTCGATTCTTGATCTTAGAGCGTAAGCCATTGGTGTTTTGTTCAGGAAATTTTTTCCAGTGCCCATGTGTACCAGATGCTTCCCTAGTTTTTCTTCTATTAGTTTGAGTGTGTCTGGTTTGATGTGGAGGTCCTTGATCCACTTGGACTTAAGCATTGTACAGGGTGATAAGCATGGATCTATCTGCATTCTTCTACATGTTGACCTCCAGTTGAACCAGCACCATTTGCTGAAAATGCTATCTTTTTTCCATTGGATGGTTTTGGCTCCTTTGTCAAAAATCAAGTGACCATAGGTGTGTGGGTTCATTTCTGGGTCTTCAATTCTATTCCATTGGTCTATCTGTCTGTCTCTGTACCAATACCATGCAGTTTTTATCACTATTGCTCTGTAATACTGCTTGAGTTCAGGGATAGTGATTCCCCCTGAAGTCCTTTTATTGTTGAGGACAGCTTTAGCTATCCTGGGTTTTTTGTTATTCCAGATGAATTTGCAAATTGTTCTGTCTAACTCTTTGAAGAATTGGATTGGTATTTTGATGGGGATTGCATTGAATCTGTAGATTGCCTTTGGTAAAATGGCCATTTTTACTATATTAATCCTGCCAATCCATGAGCATGGGAGATCTTTCCATCTTCTGAGGTCTTCTTCAATTTCTTTCCTCAGTGTCTTGAAGTTCTTATTGTACAGATCTTTTACTTGCTTGGTTAAAGTCACACCGAGGTACTTTATATTATTTGGGTCTATTATGAAGGGTGTCGTTTCCCTAATTTCTTTCTCGGCTTGTTTCTCTTTTTTATAGAGGAAGGCAACTGATTTATTTGAGTTAATTTTATACCCAGCCACTTTGCTGAAGTTGTTTCTCAGCTTCAGTAGTTCTCTCGTGGAACTTTTGGGATCACTTAAATATACTATCATATCATCTGCAAATATTGATATTTTGACCTCTTCTTTTCCGATCTGTATCCCCTTGATCTCCTTTTGTTTTCAGGTTGCTCTGACTAGAACTTCAAGAACTATATTGAATAAGTCTGGAGAGAGTGGGCAGCCTTGTCTAGTCCCTGATTTTAGTGGGATTGCTTCAAGTTTCTCTCCATTTAGTTTAATGTTAGCAACTGGTTTGCTGTATATGGCTTTTACTATGTTTAGGTATGGGCCTTGAATTCCTATTCTTTCCAGGACTTTTATAATGAAGGGGTGTTGAATTTTGTCAAATGCTTTCTCAGCATCTAATGAAATGATCATGTGGTTCTGTTCTTTCAGTTTGTTTATATAATGGATCACGTTGATGGTTTTCCATATATTAAACCATCCCTGCATGCCTGGGATGAAGCCTACTTGATCATGGTGGATGATTGTTTTGATGTGCTCTTGGATTCGGTTTGCCAGAATTTTGTTGAGTATTTTTGCGTCGATATTCATAAGGGAAATTGGTCTGAAGTTCTCTTTCTTTGTTGTGTCTTTGTGTGGTTTAGGTATAAGAGTAATTGTGGCTTCGTAGAAGGTATTCGGTAGTGATCCATCTGTTTCAATTTTGTGGAATAGTTTGGATAATATTGGTATGAGGTCTTCTATGAAGGTTTGATAGAATTCTGCACTAAACCCGTCTGGACCTGGGCACTTTTTTGTTGGGAGACCTTTAATGACTGCTTCTATTTCCTTAGGAGTTATGGGGTTGTTTAACTGGTTTATCTGTTCCTGATTTAACTTCGATACCGGGTATCTGTCTAGGAAATTGTCCATTTCCTGAAGATTTTCAAGTTTTGTTGAATATAGGTTTTTATAGTAAGATCTGATGATTTTTTGAATTTCCTCTGAATCTGTAGTTATGTCTCCCTTTTCATTTCTGATTTTGTTAATTTGGACGCACTCTCTGTGTCCTCTCGTTAGTCTGGCTAAGGGTTTATCTATCTTGTTGATTTTCTCAAAGAACCAACTTTTGGTTCTGTTGATTCTTTCTATGGTCCTTTTTGTTTCTACTTGGTTGATTTCAGCTCTGAGTTTGATTATTTCCTGCCTTCTACTCCTCCTGGGTGTATTTGCTTCTTTTTGTTCTAGAGCTTTTAGGTGTGCTGTCAAGCTGCTGACATATGCTCTTTCCTGTTTCTTTCTGCAGGCACTCAGCGCTATGAGTTTTCCTCTTAGCACAGCTTTCATTGTGTCCCATAAGGTTGGGTATGTTGTACCTTCATTTTCATTAAATTCTAAAAAGTTTTTAATTTCTTTCTTTATTTCTTCCTTGACCAGGTTATCATTGAGTAGAGCATTGTTCAATTTCCAAGTATATGTGGGCATTCTTCCTTGATTGTTATTGAAGACCAGTTTTAGGCCGTGGTGGTTCGATAGCACACATGGGATTATTTCTCTTTCTGTAACTGTTGAGGCCCGTTTTTTGACCAATTATATGGTCAATTTTGGAGAAAGTACCATGAGGAGCTGAGAAGAATGTATAATCTTTTTCTTTAGGATAGAATGTTCTATAAATATCTGTTAAGTCCATTTGGCTCATGACTTCTCTTATTCTGTCTACGTCTCTGTTTAATTTCTGTTTCCATGATCTGTCCATTGATGAGAGTGGGGTGTTGAAATCTCCCACTATTATTGTGTGAGGTGCAATGTGTGTTTTGAGCTTTAGTAAGGTTTCTTTTACATATGTAGGTGCCCTTTTATTTGGGGCATAGATATTTAGGATTGAGAGTTCATCTTGGTGGATTTTTCCTTTGATGAATATGAAGTGTCCTTCCTTATCTTTTTTGATGACTTTTAATTGAAAATTGATTTTATTTGATATTACAATGGCTACTCCAGCTTGCTTCTTCTGACCATTTGCTTGGAAAGTTGTTTTCCAGCCTTTCACTCTGAGGTAGTGTCTGTCTTTGTCTCTGAGGTGTGTTTCCTGTAGGCCGCAGAATGCAGGGTCCTCGTTGCGTATCCAGTTTGTTAATCTATGTCTTTTTATTGGGGAGTTGAGGCCATTGATGTTGAGAGATATTAAGGAATAGTGATTATTGCTTCCTGTTATATTCATATTTGGATGTGAGTTTATGTTTGTGTGCTTTTCTTCTCTTTGTTTTGTTGCCAAGACGATTAGTTTCTTGCTTCTTCTAGGGTATAGCTTGCCTCCTTATGTTGGGCTTTACCCTTTATTATCCTTTGTAGTGCTGATTTTGTAGAAAGATATTGTGTAAATTTGGCTTTGTCATGGAATATCTTGGTTTCTCCATCTATGTTAATTGAGAGTTTTGCAGGATACAGTAACCTGGGCTGGCACTTGTGTTCTCTTAGGGTCTGTATGACATCTGTCCAGGATCTTCTGGCCTTCATAGTTTCTGGCGAAAAGTCTGGTGTGATTCTGATAGGTCTGCCTTTATATGTTACTTGACCTTTTTCCCTTACTGCTTTTAATATTCTTTCTTTATTTTGTGCGTTTGGTGTTTTGACTGTTATGTGACGGGAGGTGTTTCTTTTCTGGTCCAATCTATTTGGAGTTCTGTAGGCTTCTTGTATGCCTATGGGTATCTCTTTTTTTAGGTTAGGGAAGTTTTCTTCTATGATTTTGTTGAAGATATTTACTGGTCCCTTGAGCTGGGAGTCTTCACTCTCTTCTATACCTATTATCCTTAGGTTTGATCTTCTCATTGAGTCCTGGATTTCCTGTATGTTTTGGACCAGTAGCTTTTTCTGCTTTACATTATCTTTGACAGTTGAGTCCATGATTTCTAGGGAATCTTCTGCTCCCGAGATTCTCTCTTCCATCTCTTGTATTCTGTTGGTGAAGCTTGTATCTACAGCTCCTTGTCTCTTCTTTTGGTTTTCTATATCCAGGGTTGTTTCCATGTGTTCTTTCTTGATTGCTTCTATTTCCATTTTTAATTCCTTCAACTGTTTGATTGTGTTTTCCTGGAATTCTTTCAGGGATTTTTGCGATTCCTCTCTGTAGGCTTCTACTTGTTTATTAATGTTTTCCTGTGTTTCCCTAAGGGAGTTCTTCACGTCTTTCTTGAAGTCCTCCAGCATCATGATCAAATATGATTTTGAAACTAGATCTTGCTTTTCTGGTGTGTTTGGATATTCCATGTTTGTTTTGGTGGGAGAATTGGGCTCCGATGATGCCAAGTAGTCTTGGTTTCTGTTGCTTGTGTTCCTGCGCTTGCCTCTCGCCATCAGATTATCTCTAGTGTTACTTTGTTCTGCTATTTCTGACAGTGGCTAGACTGTCCTATAAGCCTGTGTGTCAGGAGTGCTGTAGACCTGTTTTCCTCTCTTTCAGTCAGTTATGGGGACAGAGTGTTCTGCTTTCGGGCGTGTAGTTTTTCCTCTCTACAGGTCTTCAGCTGTTCCTGTGGGCCTGTGTCTTGAGTTCACCAGGCAGCTTTCTTGCAGCAGAAAAGTTGGTCTTACCTGTGGTCCCGAGGATCAAGTTCGCAAGTGGGGTGCTGCCCACGGGCTCTTTGCGGTGGCAGCAACCAGGAAGACCTGTGCTGCCCCTTCCGGGAGCTTATGCAGCCTCAGGAGTGCCCACCTGACCAGGCGGTGAGGTCTCTTTCCCACGGGGTCTGGGAGCAGAGAGCTGCTGCGGGCCAGTATCCGCGGGTGTGGGACTTCCGGTAAACACAGGACGTGCCCGGTCCTAGAGGAATTCTGCCTCTGTGTGTCCCGATTTCACCAAGCAGCTTTCTTGCTACAGACAAGTTGGTCTTACCTGTGGTCCCAAGGCTCAAGTTTGCTCGCAGGGTGCTGCCCACGGGCTCTCTGAGGCGGCAGCAACCAGGAAGACCTGTGCCGCCCCTTCTGGGAGCTTCAGTGCACCAGGGTTCCAGATGGCCTTTGGTGTTTTCCTCTGGCGTCCGAGATGTGTGTGCAGAGTGCAGTCTCTTCTGGTTTCCCAGGCTTGTCTGCCTCTCTGAAGGTTTAGCTCTCCCTCCCACGGGATTTGGGTGCAGAGAACTGTTTATCCGGTCTGTTTCCTTCAGGTTCCAGCGGTGTCTCAGGCAGGGGTCCTGCCGCTCCTGGGCCTCAACATGTATTTCTTTACTTACTTATTCATTTATTTGTTTATGGGGTGGAATGTGGCATGTGTTCTAGAGAATAGATATGAAGATCAGAAGACAATGTTCAGAAGTTGGCTTTCTCACTCCACCTTGAGTGTTCTGGGGATGAAACTCAGCTCATCTTTCATCAGGCTTGGTGTGGAGTGCCTTTATCCTCCAAACTATCAGGCTGGCCCGGATTCTATTTTAACCTTTAGGGGTGTGTGCACACCACTTTCTACATATGCTTCCCAGAGTTGCCTAGGTCTTTTTCTCTATCTTTTGTTTTTCCCTCCATCTCTTCCTTGTTCATTTCTCTCCCCCCTCCCTTCCTCCCTCTATACTCCTCCCCCCCTTCCTCCCTTCTCTTGGTGCTGTGGATGTAATTCCGGGCCTCTTGCTAACCTATATTCCTAGTTGCCCTTTGTTCACTTAAGTGGGCTATCGTTTTTCATCGCCATTGAACTGAATTGGTCAAGTTTTTTATATTTGGTTGTCCCTTCATATTTGTAGAAGATGCTTCTAGAACCCTATACAGACGTCAAAATCTGTAGATGCTCAAGTCTCCTGTTTGAAATAGCATCTTCTCCTATATAATTTTGTCATCTCTAGATTGACATATGACCCAGAACATGTTATAAACGCTTTGTAAACAATTGTTAGTCTGTATTGTTTAAGAAATAATCACAAGAAAATTTTTGCTTGTATATACTACAGGAATAAATTGAAAGATATTTCAAGTCATGGTTGGTGAGATTTGAAGATGTGTAACCTCTGGCAACAGAGAATTTACCAACTTTGGATATGAACTTATCAGGTGTATAGTTTGAAAATATTTTCTCCCATTTGACAGGATATCAGTGTAGAATGTTCTAAGTTTGATACTATCCCCTTTAGCCCATTGAGGTTATTTTAAAGAGGAGTCACATACCTACTTCCCAGAGGCACTATAATTTTCAGTAAATAGATCTCTGTGACCTAGTCTTTAAGGGTCAGTTTCTCTTTACATCACCAGTGACTCATTTTATATATGGTGTGTGTGTGTGTGTGTGTGTGTGTGTGTGTGTGTGTGTGTACATATATAACACATATATGCACCAATTTCATTTCCCTCCTTGCCTTGCTGATAAAGGGATACACTCACCCCACCCCCACTCCTCACCTTCCACCCTACTTGCTTACTCTTCAGCATTTATCTTCTAACCTGCTTTCTCTTATTTCAAGTTTTCTCATCTTCCTGGTCCCCAATAACCCAGATGGGATAGAAAGACCAACATGCAAGGCCATGGAAATGTTCACATTATAATAAATATTCGACATTTTAGTTAATGTAAGGAGTCAAGCAATGTAACTTGTTTGTTTTACTGACATGGTATATAATATTTTAAAATGTCTCTTTTCTTTTCTCTTTATTTTTTTTCTGGTTTTTTTTAAAGACATGGTTTCTCTGTGTAGCATTGGCTATCCTAGAACTAACTCTGTAGACCAGGCTGGTCTCAGACTCAGAAATCGACCCCCACCCCACCTCTGCTTCCTGAGTGCTGGGATTAAAGGTATGCACCACAACCACCTAAAAAGTCTCTTATTTTCAAAATTAAAAATCTATTCAAATAAAAGTAAAGATGTCTGAAAGAACTAACCTGGTAGTCAAGAGACCTTCTTAACTCACAGTCAAGCATTGTTTCTTAGTTTTATAAACCACTATAATAGGCTTTACACATTTACACAACAAAATATGTGTTCTATTAGTGCCAGAGCCTAGTAGTCCAAGATGAAAATTGTTTCCTGGGTTTGTTGCTCCTGAGGCCAACTGCCTTGGTTTGTCAGTGGACACTTTTAATCTCTGCATTCGTAGCACATTTTTGTTATAACTGTACATCTAAATAACCTGTCCTTAAAATGTCAGATAACACTTTGGGTTAGGGATCACTGAGTTACAGTGGCTGTGATGAACCACCATGACCAAAATCAACTTGGGGAGGAAAGGATTTATTTATTTCCCACTTCCACATTGCAATCCATCACTGAAGGAACTCAGGGCAGGAATTCAAACAAGGCAGGAATTTTGATGCAGGAACTGGTGCAGAAGCTTTGGAAGGGTGCTCCTTACTGAATTGCTCCCCATAGTTTACTCAGCTGGCATTCTTATAGTACCACGGGCCTCCATCCCGGGGGTGGCACATTCAATGGGCTGGGAACTCTTCCTTCAGTCACTAATTAAGAAATGCCCTACAGGCTTGTGTACAGCCCAATGGAATGGAGGCATTTTCTCAATTGAGGTTTCCTCCTTTCAGATGACTTTAGCTTGTGGCAAGTTGGTGTAAAACCATCCAGCACAACTATAATCATCTCATTTTAGCATAATTATCACTTTCAGGGCACTGTCTCTAGATACAGCCACATTCTGAGAATAATAGGGGCTGGGACTGAAATGTAAGAGATTTTTATTTTTGACGAGGGGTGAATGTGAGTGCAGTCCAGAATCTCCCACAGACATTTCAGAGCACAAGACTTTTAAAAACACTCTTGACCTATCCCTCACCAGAAAAATCGAACTGGCAATATGTTGCCTTGTTTTGTTTTTACATTTATATAATCATGTGTGCATGCAGATGCACAGGAATAGTATGGTGGGGGAGCCAGTTCTCTCTTTCCATTGTCTAAATTTCAAAGACTGGACTCAGGTTGTCAGGCTTTGGTGTCAAGTGTTTTTACCCACTAATTCATCTTGCCAGCCCCCCCTACACAGTAGCTCTAACAAACCGAGTTCCCTCCTCAGTCTGACTTCCAAGTACTTCCCTCCTAAAATTGCCTGTTTCCTTATACTAGAAAGCCAAATGATACAAGGTAGAGACTTCTACGTTTCTTTGACTGTCCATTCTTTTATTTCCCTGAATGCTATGAGACGTCCCTCAGCTTTCTCTAGGAAGCTGAGTCCCCAGAGCACAGACACCATTTCCCAACATCCTTCGCAGCTTGCAGCTATGTGTAGTCATGTGAACAACGTGATTCCGACACCTGGAACTTATGAGTTACTTCCTTCTTGTTTCTGCCCTTCCTCGGGGCTACATTACTACATAGTCTGATGTGTTCCTCTCCATTGTATGAGGCAAGGACAGTACTTTTAGCAGATACTGTGAGCACAAGATACAACGCACACGGGTCTTTTTGAAGATGTTACGGGGCTAAATAATCTTTATACTCTCCATTTTATTTGTTGCTCGAGAGACAGAGAAACATCTATGTTGAGGTAGGGACTTAAAACTCTGGATCTGGACCTGGGTGATATCTAATTTAGTTAGCCTGACATCTCGTCCATGCTCACACCAAGGTGGGGGTTGGGGGTGGGCAGCTCTCCCATGCTGACCAGGCAAGAAGCAGGGCTCCTCTCCTAAGTGCTGCAACTGATGAAGGGTGGGCCAGCTCACTGGCTTTCATGCCCTTCAGACAGGGCCAGTTCTGCATAGCCCTTTGACATCAGCATGGCCCCAGGTGGCAGCGCAGACCAGGGACATTTGCATGGCCTTTGGTAGTAACATGGGCCGTGGACATTGATGCAGACCTCCCCCTTCCCCCAACTGCTGCAGGGCCATGGACCCAGACATGGCCCTTGGCAGCAGTCTGCAGCAGTACCTCACGATGGCCTCAGATGGTATCACAGGCTACTCACATCAGGCTGTTCCTCATTAGAGTCTCCAGTTCTGCCTCTCCTTATTGTACATAAACCATTCTGCTTCTCTTTCTCTTCCATTTCTCCACTACTTACTTGTTCCTCTTAGTGGTGCCCAGTGCCTCTTAGTATCTTCCATGTGATGCCAGGCAGAGTCCTCTAGAGTATACTCTGCCCTACCTCACCACACTGGTCATAACCCACCATGTGGGTGGTAGGAAGAACACCCAGTGCTCTTAACTGCTGAGTCATCTCTTTAGCCCTTCAGTTCATTTATTTTCACTTTTATTTTTTAAATTGTCTCTTATATGTACTACCCTGCCTCTCTACTTCATACTACTGTGATTGTAGGCATGTGGTCGAGACATGCCTAGAGTGCTGGAGTTGGAAACCCGGGCTTTCCATATGTTAGGCAGGCACTATATCAATTGAACTATAGCCCTGAAAACACTGCTATGTTTGCCTTACCAAGGCTGGCCCTAACAATGGGAACATTCCAGGAGTTACCCTTTGAAGCACTCTGAAGCAAAGTCCTCATCATTTATCTCTCTGATTTACCCAGATGAGCTCCTCCCAACATTCCCACAGTGAGGAAGCTTCCCAGGCTCCTCCCTGCTTGGCAGGACTTCTTAAGGTACTGATTTGGGCATTAGTCTGGATGGCATCCAGCCTACCAGACGTCTGGTTGAGGCAATTAGAAAAGATCTGGTAGGATGACTCTGGGTGCATGCTTGGGTTCCCTCCTGGGAAGGCTTATAAACTGTGTAGAGTGTTACCCTCCTACTGTGGGATCTTTGCAATGGCCATGCCTTGTGTTTCAGTTAGTGTATCTTCTGTCCTGAGTGCCACCAGAGGCGAGACTCAGTTCTGGAAATCTTATCAAAAGAGCATGTTGGGAATCTGAACCTGATTTCCCTCTGTGTCTGCCTCACCTTGTATTTTCTGTTGCCCTTTTCTACATTAGCCTTTATTTTGTCCATAGAAAGAAGAATGGTAGAAGGCAGGACAGGTTGATGGTGGTCTTTGGCAAGAGCTGAAACTGAGGCCAGGCATGCAGTTGTGCACCCAACACTTGGGAGGTAAATAGAGGTAAGGAGATTGCTTCATTTGAGGCCTGGACCCACTTTAGCCTGGTCTATGTAGCACAACCCTGTTTCCAAACTAACACATATAATGAATGAATAAATAACCAAACCAGAAGAGGAAGAGGAGGAAGAGGAGGAGGAGAGGCAACAGCAAGGTGTATGCAACAGGAGTTTTCTAACCAACTTTTTGCGCTTAGAATGGAGTGGCCCCCAAAGTCCTGTGAATTATACCACATTGTCCTTATTCATTTTTTTCTGTTGTGGGCTACATATACACAATGGACTTCGTTTTTAACCATAAGGAATGAAGTTATATTATTTGTAGGAAATGGATGTAATCAGAGCTAATATATTAAGTGAATTAATCCAATTGAAGAAAGATGAAGACTGTATGTTTTCTCACATCTGTGACTTCTAGACTATATATATATTATGTATAATATTATATTTATTTATGTACATATTATATATGTGTACATGGCATGGAAGTAAGCGAAAATTGCCTAGGGGGAAGCCCTGTTGATAGTCAGGCAAGAATTTTCTTCCAAGATTTTCCATCTGACAACTTGTTGGTCTATCTTGCAGGGCAAAATCAATACAATGGTGTGTCAATGACAGGTTAAGACCATATCTTGAGCAGACTGCTTATTTATGTTTATGTTTGGCCTGCTATTTAAACCTGAATCTCATGACAGGGCTCTGAAGATAGACTTGAGGACAACTTGTCCCTTTGTTTATTCCTCTTATTCATAAGGCCACATTTAAGTAGGTCTCTTTTTTCTGCTTCTAGCCAGTATTTGTCTCAATGTAAAAAAGAGTTTTATAATTAATCTATTGTATTTTATATATAGTATTGCTTTGCTTGTATGTATATGATATTAATCATCATTCAAGAAATTGTCCTCAGAGGCTAAAAGAGGATCTTGGATCCCATGAAACTGAAGTTATGGATGGTTGTGTGTCAACATGTAGGCATTAGGAACAGGACCTAGGTCTTCTTCAAGAGCAATACATGTATGGCTCTTAAACTCTGATTCATCTCACCAGCCCCTTCTACCTGTCTGTTTTTAAGCTTTGTGGTGTGTGTGTGTGTGTGTGTGTGTGTGTGTGTGTGTGTGATGGTACTCATGTACCATGACATGTATGTATGGAGGTCAGAGGACAACAATGGTATTGGTCTTTACTTTCCTCATTGAGACAGTCCTCTGCCTTGAGACAGTCTCTCCTGTTCTCCTCATTATATATACCATTATATATACTAGGTTTGCTGGCCCTTGAGCTCCCAGGGAGGCTGCTATTTCTACCTCTCTAAAGTCACAGTAGGAAGGTAGTGATAACACTTGTATGCATGTCTGTATTTAGTTTTACTTTGGTTCTGGATATTTGAACTCAGGTTCTCACCCTTGAGTAGAAAGTAATTTCCTCCCTGAGCCATTTCCCAACTGCTCCTTATATGTCTCATTTAAGAGGAAAGTTTTGGATGGGTAGCTGTGTTAGCGAGTTTATGTTGGTTTGGAATAAGATAGAGACATCTTGGAAGAGGAGAATGACTTCACCAGATTGTTCTGTAAACAAGCCTGTGGTGCATTTCCTTGAAGGATGATTAATTTCACTGTAAGTAGTGCCATCCACCCCTGGGATGAAGTCCTGGGTACTAGAATAATAACAGGTTGAGCAAGGCATGAGGAGCAAGCCAGTAAACCACACTGTCCCAAAGCCTCTATATCAGCCACTGCCTCTAAGCTCTTTCTCTTTGAGTCCTTGCCCTGACTTCCCTCAGTGACAGACCTTAAGTTAAAATAAACCCTTTTCTCCCCAAGTTGCTTTTGATCATGATGTTTGATCACAGCAATAGAAACTTTAACTAAGACAATAGCCAAGCCTATCCTAATGGGAAGGTTACAGCTTATTCTTAACCTTAAAAACTCCACTTTTTAAGAAAAAAAAAAAGCACTTTTGTGTAGTGGTGCCAAAGCTAGGGTCTCTCTAGTCAGTCCCAGATCCTAGTGGCTGCCCCATCTTTAGCCACACATTAGCTAGATGACCTTGGCCCTGTAGGAGTCAGACAAGACAATCCTTTTGAAAGTCCCTTAGGAATGAAATATGTCTATTTGGTTTGCTTCCTTAACTGAGATATAAGTGAGAGTTTCCCTGATGCCAAGTACCTAGCATCCAGCCACCCGTACAACTGACTTTATCCTGATCAGGATTTGGGCTATTATCTTGTATCTCCATGTTCATAATTAGTCCTTATTCAGAATTGTCCCACTCTATACTCTTGTCTTAAAACTGTAAAACAGGTAAAGCCACTATGGAAACCTATATGGAGCTTTCTCAAAAAATGAAAAATGGACTAGCATATGACCGAGCTGTATTACTCCTGGGCATATACCCAAAGGACTCTAAATCTGACAACAGAGATGCTTCAAATCCCATATTTATGGTTTCATATTTTTCACAATAGCCAAGGTGTGGATCAGCTTAGACATCCATCAGCAGATGAATGGATAATGAAAATATGGTTCACAAACATGGTGGACGTCTATCCATTCATAAAGAAAAATGAAACCAGGATATTTGCAAAAAACTTCATAGAACAGAAAATTATTATAATAAGTGAGGAAAACCAGGCTCAGAAGAACAAATTGTCTGTGTTTTCTCTCATATATGTTTCCTAAAATGGATTCTAGTTTATGTATATATATATATATATATATATATATGTGTGTGTGTGTGTGTGTGTGTGTGTGTGTGTGTGTGTGTGTGTGTGTGTGTGATGTGTGTGTGTGGTGTGTGGTGTGTGGTGTGTGGTGTGTGTGTGTGTGTGTGTGTGTGTGTGTGTGGTGTGTGTGTGTGGTGTGTGTGTGTGGTGTGTGTGTGTGGTGTGTGTGTGTGGTGTGTGTGTGTGTGTGTGTGTGTGGTGTGTGTGTGTGGTGTGTGTGTGTGGTGTGTGGTGTGTGTGTGTGTGTGTGTAAAGGTATGTGTAGAGGTCATGAAGATGAAATGAAATCTGTGTCTACAGAGAGAAGGAAAAGAGTTATTAAATGATGGATGAGGTGACAAATGAGAATAAGAGGTTACATGTGACATAAGAGCTATTGTTGTAATGAGGAAAGGGAACCAACACGAGGAAGACAGGGTGATTGGGAGAGTGGAAAAGATGTTCAACAATAAATAACAAAGTAAACCTGGGAGGCTACACCCAAGCCCATTATTTTGTATGCTAATTTAAAAAATAAAAACCTTAAAATAAAGGTGCAAAAAAGAAGAAATCTTCAATCAATTCAAATTGTTCAAATTAAATAAAACTATAGATTTTATCTCCTAGGATTATTCATCAGATAGACAACTACTTATGATCTCGGCACAAAAGAGCTCTTGACACTCTTCTTCTTCAGTTACTGTTGAAGGAAACCACTCAATGTCTTGAAGTATGCAAGTTCAGAAAACGGGATGAAATGTTGTCTTACATTTTATCTTATGTTAAGCTACTGTGTTAGTTTGCTTTCCATAGCTATGATAAATGCTATGACCAAAAGCAATCTGGAAAAGAAAGGGTTTATTTCAGGTTATATTTTATAATCCACCATGGAGGAAAATTAGTACAAAAACTCACAGCAGCAACCTAAAGGCAAGAAATAAAGCAAAGGTCACAGGAAAATGGGGTTTACTGACTTGTTTCCATGGCTTGCTCTGCCTGCATTTTTTTATACAACTCAGGACCAGTTTCCCAGGAGTACCATGCCAATCAATTAATCAAAAGAAAATGACTCCTCAAACTTGCTTACATGAAATGGAAATTTCTGGTTTCCTTGGAGACTCAGTTGTGTCATGTGATATTTTTCTGGAAACTGTCTTATAAGAGGATTTTTTTTCTGAATCTGACACAGGGGAGGATGTTTTGCTGAGAACAAACATGTGTTTTTCTGGAAGCAGCCTGGAAAAAGATCTTGTGATTTTTGCTAGAGAAGATGTCTAAAAGAACACATGATGTTTAGAATGGGTATTAATGTAACCCAAAAGACAGTGGGCGACAGTTTGTGGTATTGGTTCACCTTGCCACTCTTTGCTGGTCTTTGTTGTGACTCCATAGAGAGAAATACCCCCGAAGAACTTCTGGGAGTATTCTGGTGGCTTCTGGCCAAAGACTTGGGTCAACTGGCAGAGCTTCACGGTTTCTTTTGTGAATGGTGTTTTTGAGTGGGTTGAGTTACCGCTACTGGTTTATGTGAACTGAATTGCTGATATCCTGACAATGCAGATTGGATTTGCCACAAAGAACTATTTCTAAGCAGGTCCACATCCTCCTCTGCCTAATTAACCTCTCCTTCCCACTACTTCTGGTGGATGGTGAACTACAAGAGAGGTTAAAGCACTTAAGTACCTTTATTAAAAGTAGGTTTTAAAAACTATAAGCTTACACATACAGGCCAATTATATGGAGGCATTTTCTCAATTGAAATGTACTCTTCCCAGATGAGTATGCAGTTTGTATGCAGTTGACAAAAAAAATTAACCATCGCTGCCACCACTGACTATTTTTCCAAGTAGTTCTGGTATATGTGAGTGTTGTGTGTAAGTACATGTATGTTATAGTGTGCAGATGCACACTCCCATATGTAAAACTAGTGGGGGATGTCAGCACACTTGTTCTATTACTCTCTACTTTTTTCTCTGTAAACAGTCTCTTACTAATGCTAGAGCTATGCTGACAGCCAGCACGGCTCAATAATCCTGACAGCACTCCATTTCCCACGGGTATGGGCTTATAGACATGCATGCAACCACACCTCCTTTTTAAACATAAGTTCTAGGGACTCCATCTCAGGTCTTCTTGCTTGCACAGCAAGCGCCTTTCCCCCAATAAGCCATCTCCCTAGACAATAGTCTTTGTTTTTACAAAAGTAATACACGCTGTATTGTAATATGTCACTTTTCCTAAAGAACATGTCTCCTGTTCCTCCTCTTTCCACATATGTGCCACATTTAACTGTTATTTTTTTTTCTCATGGTAAATTGTTTGATGTAAGATAATCGAAACCCTCTGTGCTGTCTCCATAACCCAGTGGACCATGTTTCTTCTGACAAAGACAATGATCAGTCAAAATAAGCTTGCTGAGTTTTTTTTCCTTTACCTCTTGTCTGAGGATGCATCTTGACTTCCATTAATCCAGAGCAGTGGCCCCAGAGATGATTTCAATCATCTCCTTCATGATGACAGCCTGGCAGGTGCGGTTCAACATCAACATCAATTTGGTAATCAGATCAGAAGCGCTCTTGCTGCCATTGATCACAGCCATCATCCTGGCAGTGTGCTCACTGTGGCAGACTCCTTCAGGAAGTTGTAGATACCGTTGTTGAGATTGTATTTCTGGTAATTCCACAGCACATCACTATCCATGTCATCATAAATGTTCATGCTTTCAGCCGTTGCAATGATATTGATTGATAAATGGGCTTCTCTTCTGTCTTATAGGAGATAACAGATTTGAACTGCTTAAAACTGATGGAGCTTTCATCAAACACATATCCAGATTTGAACAATCCAAGGACAATAACTGATAAGTCTCCAAAAGTAGGGGCTTTTCCCCAAATCTTTGAATGATACCCAAAACTGGTCAGAGTGAGTTGCTTAAAGTATGCCCTTGATTTATTTTTCCAACAATCTAACAAGCATAGTTTCTTTCCCAGAGGCTATGAGGGTAGCCACCCAAAACTGGATAGTACCACAAAGCCCTGGATCTGAGGATGCACTAATAAAGAATTGTGTGTTTCTTCTTGTCCTTGTGCTCCTTGCTGTCAGCCTGCTTTCTTATATACAATCAATGAACCTGTTCCACACATTTCAGCCAGCCCCATCTCCTGCTCAGCACGGATGATCTTCTTAGCTGGCACCGACATCATAGACTTGGTAATTTTCTGGATGTTTCTGATGCACTTCAGTCTCCTGGTAATGTCTTTCTAAGTTCCAATGTTGCAAACTTAGATCCACTGCAGCTGCAAGGCACAGGTCACCAGCCCAGCAATGCTCCCTGTGAGAACATGGTAGAACCTTAAAGGTCAGGCAAAAGGGCCTCATTATACATGCGTAGAACGTCCCAGCTCATTGGCCCTCTTAGCTTGTGTACTTAACTTTTAAATTTTAATGGTTTCCATGTTTTTAAATAACACAGGCACACAGTTATCTTTTCATCCATTACCGTGGGCCTATTGTCATGTTACAGTTGAAGATGAGGATCTAGTCTATCTATAACCTCATCCATACAACAGTAGAGTTATACCACAGAAAATCTACCCATAAGCACAATATTGAAGTAGAGAGTGAAGGGTGCTATGTTAGTTTTCTATGGCTGCCCTAGCAGAGTACTATCACATGAACTTTGGATCATTTTATAAAGAAAATATGTTTTACAGGTTTGTTTCTTTCTATATTATGCATATGAGTACTTTACTTGCATCTGTGTACGTGTATCATATGTATACACTGCCTTTAGAGGTCAGAATAATGCTCATGGATTGGCAGGATTAATATAGTAAAAATAGCCATTTTGCCATAAGCAATCTACAGATTCAATGCAATCCCCATCAAAATTTCAACTCAATTCTTCATAGAGATAGAAAAAAATTGCAAATTCATTTGGAATAAGGAAAAACCCAGGATAGCAAAAACTATTCTCAACAATAAAAGGACTTCAGGGGGAATCACTATCCCTGAACTTTAAGCTGTATTACAGAGCAATAGTGATAAAAACTGTATGGTATTGGTACAGAGACAGGCAGATAGACCAGTGGAATAGAATTGAAGACCCAGAAATTAACCCACACATCTATGATCACTTGATTTTTAACAAAGGAGCCAAAACCATCCAATGGAAAAAAGATAGCATTTTTAGCAAATGGTGCTGGTTCAACTGGAGGTCAGCATGTAGAAGAATGCAGATCGATGCATGCTTATCACCCTGTACAAAGCTTAAGTCCAAGTGGATCAAGGACCTCCACATCAAACCAGATACACTCAAATTTATAGAAGAAAAAGTGGGGAAGCAACTCGAACACATGGGTACTGGGGAAAATTTCCTGAACAAAACACCAATGGCTTATGATCTAAGATCAAGAACTGACAAATGGGATCTCATAAAACTGCAAAGCTTCTGTAAGGCAAAGGACACTGTCGTTAGGATAAAACCGCAACCAACAGATTGGGAAAAGATCTTTACTAATCCTACATCTGATAGAGGTCTAATACCCAAAATATACAGAGAACTCAAGAAGTTAGACTCCAGAGAGCCAAATAACCCTATGAAAAATGGGGTGCAGAGCTAAACAAAACATTCTCAGCTGAGGAATATTGAATGTTGGAGAAGCACCTAAAGAAATGTTCAACATCCTTATTCATCAGGGAAATGCAAATCAAAACAACCATGAGATTCTATCTCACACCAGTCAGAATGCCTAAGATAAAGAACTCAGGTGACAGCAGATGCTGGCGAGGATGCGGAGAAAGAGGAACACTCCTCCATTGTTGGTGGGATTGCAGAATGGTACAACCACTCTGGAACTCAGTCTGGAGGTTCCTCAGAAAATTGGACATTGAACTACCTGAGGATCCAGCTATACCTCTCTTGGGCATATTCCCAAAAGATGCTCCAACATACAACAAAGACACATGCTCCACTATGTTCATAGCAGCCTTATTTATAATAGCCAGAAGCTGGAAAGAACCCAGATGCCCTTCAACAGAGGAATGGATACAGAAAATGTGGTACATCTACACAATGAAATACTACTCAGCTATCAAAAACAAGGACTTTATGAAATTCATAGGCAAATGGAGGGAACTGGAAAATATCATCCTGAGTGAGGTAACCCAATCACAGAAAAACACACATGGTGTGCACTCATTGATAAGTGACTATTAGCCCAAATGCTTGAATTGCCCTAGATGCACAGAACACATGAAACTCAAGACGGATGACCAAAATGTGAATGCTTCACTCCTTCTTTAAAAGAGGAACAAGAATACCCTTGGGAGGGGATAGGGAGAAATTTAGAATGAGGCTGAAGGAACGCCCATTCAGAGCCTGCCCCTCCTGTGGCCCATACATACACAGCCACCAAACTAGATAAGATGGATGAAGCAAAGAAGTGCAGGCCGACAGGAACTGGATGTAGATCTCTCCTGAGAGACACAGCCAGAATACAGCAAATACATAGGCGAATGCCAGCAGCAAACCACTGAACTGAGAACATGACCCCCGTTGAAGGAATCAGAGAAAGGACTGGAAGAGCTTGAAGGGGCTCAAGATCCCATATGAACAACAATGCCAACCAACCAGAGCTTCCAGGGACTAAGCCACTACCTAAAAACTGTATATGGACTGACCCAGGGCTCCAACTGCATATGTAGCAGAGAATAGCCTTGTTGGGGCACCAATGAAAGGAGAAGCCCTTGGTCCTGCCAAGACTGGACCCCCCAGTGTAGGGGATGTTGGAGGGGGACGATAAAGGGGTTGGATGGGGAGAGGAACACCCTTATCGAAAGGGAAGGGGAGGGGTTAGGGGGCTGATGGACAGGAAACCAGAAAAGGGAATAACATTTCAAATGTAAATAAGAAATGCCCAATTTAAAAAAAAAAACAAGTTGGCACAAAATATCAAAAAAAAAAAAAAAGAGGTCAGAATAAGGCATGGATCTCATAGAACTAGCCGTAGAGAGAGTTGTGAGCCACCATGTGGGTGCTGAGGACCAAACCCAACTCCTCTGGAAGAGCAATTAGTGCTGTAAACTACTGAGCCATCTCTTCAGTTCTAGAAAATCCAGTTATCATCTCAGCATTCCATAGGTGTGCGGTCCATCTTGGGACAGTGTGGCTTTGATGGTTTCTGTGCTTTGAGTGTCTCAGTGTCTGACATGATAACTGCATTGATTTCTGGGGCTTCAGGACGGATCTGCTTTCATGTTTGTTCAGTTGTTCAGGAAATTCACTCGCTTACCTTTGTAGGACAGAGGTCTTCATTTCCTCACTGCCTGCTAGCCAGAGGGCAATCTTTGCTCCTGCAGTCCATACTCATTCCTTCTCCCAATCTTCATATCACCTCTCCCTCCAGCAAAAGAGGATGTAATGGCTGGGACTTGCTCTCATATTTCACGCCCGACATTTCCTTTTATTCTCCTTTTTCTCTAGCTCTCTAACTACAGCCAAGAAAAATTCTCTGATTACAATTGTACTGCTCAGATTGCTCAGAATCAGCCTGCCTGTCTTGAGGTCTGTAAACTTGAATTTCCAAAAGTCCTCCTTGTGCATAGCACACAGCACGCTCACAGAATCCAGAGGCTATGGCCTGAATATCTTTGGTGGACATTTTGCCTACAAAAGATACATTCAAGAAAATAAGTTGTTCAAAGCCAATGTCTAGAAGGATGGGAAAACATGAATTACTGGGCAGTTCATAATGATGGTGGCATGTGTGAAAATTGGGTTGGAGTGGCAGCCCTTGGCCCAGGAAATAATGGATGCTCACTCTTTCAACTTTCCCATTTCTCGGGCTTTACTTGTTCCTTTGGGTTCCTTTGGGTACACGATATCAGAATGTTACATCATAGCCTTGTCATAAGGTGGTTATTAAGTGTGTGTCCTTCTGATCTGATTCCTTCTCTTAGGTCCTATTCTCCAGCATGGCCTGCTTTGCTGCCAGCCTTCAGCCTTTTCCCATTACAGTTATCACTGCTCGTTGTACTGGCAAGGAAGAGTCTTTGCAGCTAGGGGGTTTGCCATCTGGATTGCCATATGTAATCCCATAAATCCTACTCTAATTGTCCCACAAGACTGCTTTCTTCATGCCATTAGGCTGTTCAGTGGATCCTGATGCCTTCCTGTTGACTGTGGAACTCAAATCAAATGTGTGTGGACACACACACACACACACACACACATATGGCAGTCAGAGGTCGGTCTATCTATCTATCTATCTATCTATCTATCTATCTATCTATCTATCTATCTTCCTTCCTTCCTTCTTACCCTCATTTCTTTTCCTCCTCCTCTTCCTCTTCCTTCTCATCCTATTTTGAGAAAGGGTCTCACTATATAGCTTTGCCGGTCCTGGAACTCACTAAGTAGACAAGGATGACCTCAAACTCACAGAGATTATTATTGTGAGGTGATTAAAGGCTCAGGGGCCCCACACCCAGTATCAAACCAAATGCTCAAGCCCATGCCAAGAAGACCAAGTGTAAACAACAGGCCATACCAACCTTCTCACATACTCTGTCCTAGGCAACTGTACCTCTTCTTTGCCTTTCTTGCTGGTTTTTTTCCTCCTTTGTTAATAAAAAGGCCCATTCCCTTTCATTTTGAATGTTCAACAATCAAGCTTTCAGTCACAGTCTTCCTCGGGATCCCAACTCATAATGTTACTTTGTTCCAGTTTATGTATTTTTTTAAAGTTTATAAAAACTTTTCTATTCATAAGACAAGGTCTTTCGGTGTGCACAGGCTAGCTTTGAACTCACCATTCTCCTGCTGCAGCCTCTGATCAGTGGGGGGTTTACTGATGCATGACTCCACAGCAGGCCTTTCTCTCATTTCCTGTCTTTCCAGAGCTTAAGGTACAGGTCTGTTTTTTTTTTTTAATTTTTATTTTCCTTGGATATCTTACATATTTACGTTTCAAATGGTATTCTCTTTCCCCCCTCTCTCATAACCCCTCCCCCTGCTTCTAAGAGGATGCTCCCACTGCCACCCCCCCCACTCCATCCTCAAGCCACTATTGCTGATGCCAAGAAGTGCTTGCTGACAAGAGCCAGATATGGGTGTCTCCTGAGAGGCTTTGCCGGAGTCCTACTGATAAAAATGAGGATGGTTGCGGCTAACCATTGGACTAAACAAGGGGACCCCAATGGAGGAGTTAGAGAACAGAGTGAAGGAGCTGAAGCGGTTTGCAACCTCATAGGAAAAGCAACAATATCAACCAAGCAGACCACACCAGAGCTCCCAGGGACTAAACCATCAACGAAGGTGCAGGTCTTTAACACAGTTAACTTCCTCTACTGCCTTCTCCTCTTCCTCTTCCTCCTCCTATAAGCTACAGAACACCTTATCTTTATTTATCAGTCTCTTTCTATTCTCTCATATATATGACTTAACACCCTTCCTCTCCAGATCCACCTCCCCTCAGAAAAGAGCAGGCCTCCAAGGGACATCACCTTAACACAGCATAACAAGCTACAGTAAAATCAGGCACATATTCTCACATCAAGTCTGGACAAGGCAACCCAGTAGGAGGACAAGGGTCCCAAAAGCCAGCAAAGGGTCAAAGACAGCCCCCACTCCCACTGCTAGGATTCCCACAAGAATACCAAGCTACTCATCCATGACGCATATGCAAAGGGCATAGATCAGGTCCCTACAGTCTTCCTGATCTCTGTGATCCCCAATTAGTCCCTGTCAGCTGACTGTGTGTCATGTTCTCCTGGTGTGTCTCTGACCACTGAGGTTCCTCGGATCCCTCCTTTACCTCCTCCCCAGGACTCTCAGAGCTCTGTCTAATATTTGGCTGTAAGACTCTGTGTCTGCTCCATTCTGTTGGTAGATGAAGTCTCTCTGATGACGGTTATATTGAGCTTTGGTCCCAATACACACTGCAAACCGATCTGACATTTTGTTTGTGGTTGGTCTCCTATTTCCTCTACTTGAGGCCTTGCCTGGTTACAAAATATGGCCAGTTCAGGCTCCATGTTTCCCATTATTAGGAGTCTTTGCTAGGGTTACTGTAGTAGATTCCATAGAGTTTCTTCTACCTTGCCCCTGAAATGCCTCCTAATTCCAGTATTTTCTCCATCCCTCCTCACTATACCTGATCCCTCTTGTTCCCTGGGACACGCTTACTTCTATCCACTTCTCTTTCCATCATGACCTCTCTTTTTAGCTGAATAACAGCTCCGCTTTCATCTTTCGAACTGCATTTGAAGCTATTTGAAGACAGGCCACATAAGCTTTTCAACTTCTATCCACATGTCAAATATTCTATTTCCAAAGGAGAGAAATATAAAGGATGTGTGTATATTTCTGTTTTGTCTATAAATCAGTTATCTGAGCCAACATAAAGTTAGGGGAACTCTCCCTTGCTATCACTTTGGTGTACAGTTATAAAATATGTGCCTGAGGCTTAGAAATTTTTACCAATCCCTTCATCTACATCTCCATGAGAACGAATGTATACATGTACTCATCCTAACTTTTTCTAGCTTTTCCCACAGGCCAAAGTTTTGTCCCTTGTCCAAGCATACAGATGTTTTGAACAGTGGTGTTGTTTCATTGAAGTCTTGCATACTATTCACTGTTCAATGGGAGGAGAAGAAACCCATCCTTTGAAGAATCTGCCAAACTCTTCCCTACAACATTTTATAAATATGAAACTGAATTTATTTCACAACTCATTTTGTTGAAAGAGTTTAGGTCCAAATCACAATCTCCTTAAGGTTCTAACTAGAGGACTTTAAAGACTCAAAAAACCTGAGGGTTTGATTCTAGGCAGAAAACTATTACTGGAAATGCTGACAGTTGATAAGTTTGAGACATATGGCCCTATTCTATTACTCCAAAATGAGAATGGTGGTTTTAGAAGTAAATTGATAGTGTAAGTAAATCTAACACTTGAAAGAATTTAATTAAATTTCCCCCATCTTTAGTGTAAACACCAGACAGAGTCTATCCTTCTGGTAAAGATAGGTAATGGAATTCCACCGTGGCAAATGGCTGCTGCACTAGCCCGGCTCCTGCTGAAACAGCAGGAGCAATGTCCACGCAAGATAGCCTGTAGTCAACAACAGATAAAGACTCTCCAATTCTGAGTGGGAAATTTATCACAAAAGGACACTAACGTGTCAGCCTCCTAAGAGGACTAAGCATCCATCCCTGTAATCTGGAACACAGTAGAACATAAGCTCGGCATTGAAAGGGAAAGGCCTCAGTCTCACCGGACTGGCAAATAGTATTGCACTTGAAATCACAGAGTGGAGGCAAAGAATGTCAGCATGGAAAGTCCAGACTTGATTGAAAAACATTTCCCAACAATACTAACATTTAATAGGCTAACTACTGATTAAGAGCTCTAGAAGCCTGGTTGGTAAATTGAATATATTTTCTAACACCTTTTTTTTTCTAACAACCGAAGTTTACACAGAAATCTTTACCAATAGACAGTAAATGGCACAGCCCTTGAAATCCAGTTGCAACACTTGGTATCATGGCTTTCACATAGAAAATATTTGTAAACAGTTTCAGAAACCCAAGTGAAAGCGTTTCTGACTAAGAGTGGGTTGGAATGGATGGGATTTTATGAAGCAGGGGGCAAGGCAGATGGAAAAGTGCTCTTCAGCTAGACAAAGTTATGAAGAGGAGCAGAATGATCCCATCATATACTCTGTGCCTCTTCCTGAGAAGGCTAGGTTGATTCCACAACAGACTTCAAATTAACAGTTGTGTAGACTAGGCCTAAATCTGTTTCCAAGAACTGGGCAATTCCAGGCAAGTTCAGACCTCAGAAGCTGCCCACCACCTGACCTGAGGCAAGGACAATGGTTCAGCAGCAGTTTCCAGACTTTCTCAGCTGCTTCCTCAGTCAACAGTTGCCAGAACTTCCCAGCAAGTTTTCAGTCCCCATACCCCAGTCCTGGAATGTCCATAGAGATGGACCCAACAGATTAGCATAGAGGTCACCTACTCCAAAATTCCCTAATGTGCTTTAAATCAGGTGTGCAAGTTCACTTGCCGGTCTCTCTATCTTGGTAATGAGAGACCCCATCATGCTGGACTTGTGCAGAATAAAACACTCTTTGCATTTACATGCTATTTGATTCCTGGGTATCATTCTTCAGTGACTTCCCTTCCCCCAACTCATGTAAAGTTGGCTGCCTCCTCCAACTTCCTTTCTTTTGTGTTGCATTCATCATCTTCCCTCTGCTGGAAATCACCATTAGCTCTTTGCTTCCTGTCTGCCTCTTTGCTTCCTGTTTGCCTTAGAGTCTTCCCTGTCCTTTCAGTACTATGGTGACCTCTACGAACTTTTGCAGGACAAGATCTTGGATTGGAAAGACATTGAGACAGATTGTTACAGGATATGTAGTTTAATAAAGATTTATCAGTGTCATGGACAAATACACAATAATAAGGTGAAGGCATTTAAACTCCTCACTGGAAACCCTCTAGTGTCCATAATTACAACTTGTACTTTGAGTCACAATCGTATATGTTTATTTCTCCTCCAGAGAGATGTTTTCTGGATAGCAGGAACACATTTTTATTTCCTTATTTATCTCAGGGAACAACACATAGTGGTTGTCCAACAAATCTTCACTAAGTGAGAGAAATAATTCAATATTTTTACTTCAAGGACAAAATGAATGTGCTACAAAGCTGTGTACCTGAAAGTGATTGCTTTATAACTCAATTTCGGCCGAGCAGCCACATACTTGATTTGTCTTTGGAAATAGTGTGCTTGTCTCTGTTTTCACTACCCATGATTCTTTCTGTCCATCTTTCTTGGAGAGTTTTGCCTTGGTAGTAGTGCCACATGTCTTTAATGCCAGCACCCAGGAGATAGGGGCAGGTGAATCTCGGAATTTCAAGACATCCTAGTCTACATACAAAGCACGTTACAGTCCGAACTACACAGAAGAATCCTATCTCAAAACAAAACAAAACAAGAAGAAGAGGGAGGAGAAGGAGAAAGAAGGGGAAGGGGAAGAAGAAGAAGAAAGAGAGAGAAAGACCAATTTTTTAAATGAAAGCCTCTGGCTTATTTATTATTATGGGGAGAGGCATGCCTGTCAGATGCTTGTAGAGGTCTGATGATAACTAGCCTCATGATTTTCTACTTCACAGTTTATACATACACATATATATATATATTCATATATATATTATATTCTTTCTCCAATGACTGCCTCTCCCCCCACCCACCCCCGTGTGGTGTGTTTGTGTGTGTGTGTGTGTGTGTGTGTGTGTGTGTGTGTGTGTGTGTCTGTGTCATGTTGTATATGTGGCTAGAACGTGCTTTTGCAAGTTCAGGCATATGTGTTCATAGAGATCCAAAACAGACTTCAGATGTCTTTCCTTGATCACCCTCTGCTTTTAGTTTTTGAGACAAGTTCTCTCAGTGAACCTGTAACTTATGATTCTGCTATGCTGACTGGCCAAGGAGCTTCAGGGATCTCTCTCCCTCCCCTGGATGCCCCCCCCCAATGTGGCATTAAAGGCATGTGATTCATTCTTGGCTTTTTATATTGGGCATTTTATGTGAGTCCTTTTGTGTGGATTCTGAACTTGGCTCCTTGTGCTTAATGGAGCAGGCACTTTTCCTGACTGAAGCACCTCCCTCTCCCTAAGACTATCAGTTTCTTAAGGGCAGGTAAATGGCGAGCATGAGTTTTCTTCCTGTGCATTATACACAGTGGGTAATCAATAAGCATATGTTGAGTTAATACCTTGTGTATGGCTTTTACAACTGACAAAGCATAGTGTTATTCCTTCAGTCCCTCCTGTTCTTTAGTTAAAGAAAACAATCGGAAAGCAGGAGGCTTAGCCCTTTATCAAACAATGGACAAGAAACAGGGCTGAAGGCTCTGGGAGCCCCCCTGCTTCCAGTGTTGAGAGTGTTTACTTCTTCCCTTTGTTTCCCTTCTGTAGGCCAATCAGCTTCTCCCTGCAGGGAGCTCCTTCTTGAAGAACGTCCCCACTGGGTTCATTGATAGAAACCACCTCATGGAATGCTTCAGACAAGGAACAGTAACAGCTGCAGGACTTGATTATCCAAAGGAAATTCTTCTGAGCTGGGACTTCAGGACCGTGTGTGTGTGTGTGTGTGTGTGTGTGTGTGTGTGTGTGTGTGTGTGTGTGTGTGTGTGACTCCTCTCTGCTTTTCTGAGCTAACACAGAAAGTAAGCTTTCTCTGGAGTCAGCTCAGAGCACAGATCAAATTACACACATCTGAATCCACGTTGCCTACATGTTAGTCAATCACATAATCACTGGGGGGAAAATCCTGTGCATTTTGGAGCATATATTATGCTTCTTCAATGTCCATTCAAATACATTACCACATTCAGATCATCCATCAGTGCCCCCAGGGGCAGCAAGAGGCAATTTTATTCCCAGGTGCCAGAAGGAAACGTGTTCAGAGTGATTAAATACATTACCCAGGGTTAGAGAGTTACCATTTTCTTGCTTGTGATTTTTTTTGAAGCCTGGAGACTAAGTAGTCCGGACTTAAAAGAACAAAGAACATTTATTAGTAGTCAAGATGAATACATACTGTGGGTCAAGAAGACTCAACGCTTAATAAAGCACATCAACCATGCACCAAAGAGGGAAACTCTTCCATACACAACTGACAAAGGAAGTCGTATGCTTCATTTATTTGGTCAATAAATAAAATTCATTTTTTATCACATTAGTCTCTGGCAGGCTCTTATGACAGGCATGCTACATTCTAGTCACTTATAATGGCACTGTAACACTGAAAATGAGCAAATCTATTGTACCCATGCTGCATTGTTAACCACTGAGCAAGAACTACTCACGTATACCACAAAGAAGTTCACTTTTGCTGGTTTATTTTTCAAACATCGAGGAAGGTTCTGATGTTCATTGACACGGTGATTAATTTCCCTGGATCTTGGTTTCAACATCTATCAAACAGGATACATGCTATCAATGTCCTAGCAGGACTTTGGGTGTTAATCTTGTACAGTATGGAAATGAACACCTGAAAGGAGGGGGCATTGGATATTGCTTTCAAATACTGTTTTGCTAAAATAAAAGATCTTCCATACTCCCAAACCATAACAATGAGGTCTCACTATGTAGCTGAAATAAGCCTGAACGCAATGTATATCAAGGCTCTCTTCAAATTTGTGAATCTCCTGCCTCAGCTTTCCAAGTGCTGGTGTTATGGATGTATGACAACATGCACAGCTTGATAATTCTTACTAACCTAGTAATTCAACTTCAATAAGACTGGAAGTCATAAGTACGTCAAGTAAGTACTGTTGCCTTTCCAAGTCTCCTCCCTTGGGAGATGGTGTGCTTAGACTTGTGATACTTAAAACATCTCCAGAAATAGAATTTACTTTCAGAACCAATTACAAAACCCTCAAAAAAAAATCCCGAACCTCATGTCTTAATAATCACAATTCAGTTTTATTTCAAAATTTATGGATCGGCCTAACCACTCATTCATTTGACTGGGCTTTAAATGTTGTCTGGCTATTCCCAAACACCTTGTCTACTCTGATGTAAATTAATACATCTGACCATGTGCCAGGCCACGGAACTAAGAATAATCTGTCTCTTACTTCAGAGACTTTGTGTTCTTGAATAGCAGTTAAGTCAATATGCTAGGTTTTGAATGTTATTTTTATTAATGCCTTAAGTGAGCATATGAGATTACAATTTTCAATATGACATTTTCATGCCTTTATCATTGTACTTTGTTCTATTTTAGTTTTTGTTTAGGTATGTGTGTGGTGTGCAACATACATGTACATACGTGTACGTGTGTGAAAGCCAGAGATTGATACTGAGTGTCGTCTTCAATTATACTCCACTTTAGTTTTTGAGACAGGGCTCTCCATGAACCCACAACTGCTCAGTCCTCACCATTATAGCTACCCAGTTTGTCTTAGGGATTCCTTGTCTCTGCTTTTGCGGTGGTGGGGGTTATAGGCAGCTGCTAGGCCTGCTTAACTTTTATGTGGGTTCTGCGGATCTAAACTCTGGCCTTTTGTACTTCTATTGCTAGCATTTTTGACACTGAGCAATGTTTGGTCTACTTGTAGTTTATTCTTATTCACTGCACTCCTCGTGCTCTCCCAACCTCCCTAATCCAGTTCCTTCAGACAAATAGTCTCACTTTCTGCTAGTTTCCTTTACTTTGTACTACCGCTTCCCCCTTTAGTTAGAAGCTCTTCCTCTTCTCTTTGATATCTGTTTATTACACTGTAATGACCTCTATGCACATGAACAGTTACCCAAGCACACAGATGTATAAATATGCATAGATAAACTGAAGTCTAGATTATGTGCATGTAAGAAACATTGTATTTTCTATTTTCAATCTGGCTTATTTCATGTAATGTAATAATTTCTAGTGCCATCCATTTTCCTGCAAATGTCATGATTTCACTTTTCTTTGTGGTTGAATATAACTCAATTGTGCATATGTACGATGTTTTATTTATCCATTCATCTGTTGATGGAGAAATGGGTTGGTTCTGTTTCCTGGCCCCTGTGAAGAGTGCAGCAATAAACATGGACCTCTGAGGTGTGCTGACTTAGTCCTTCACAGAAATATGCTGGAGAGCCATGTGATGGTGGTATTTTCGGGGATTTTTAAAGGAACCCCTACGGTGGCTGCACCAGTTGACATTTCTACTGGAAGTAAGTAAAGGTTCCTTGCTCTTTACTTGGTCTTCAGTAGCTTTGGTCCTCATTTGTCTTTTGATGATAGGTATTCAGATTGTAGAGAGATGAAATCTCAAAGGAGTTTAAAAATGCATTTACCTGGTGGCTAGAGATGTTGAATAGTTTTTCATATACTTATTGAATATTTTCATTGTTTTGAGAATTGTCTACTCAGATCATTTGTTAATGGGATGATTTTGGTTTGTAGTCAAAATTTTGTAGATTAGTTTCATTTGGAAGTCTTATATATCTAAGAATTTATTCATTTTTATAGGCTTTTTGGGTGGTTAAAATACAAGTTTTCAGAATATTTTCTAATGATCCCCTTGATTTCACTGCAATCTGTTATGACAAAATCCTCTTTTTCACCTCTTTATTTATTAATTTGGTCCTTCTCTCTTTTCCTTAGCTTATCTAGGTGTTTTTCGATCTTGTTTAAAAGAACTAGCTCTGTCTTGATTGAGTTTAAGCATTGTTCTATTAATCTCTAATTCACAAATTTAGGCTCTGGTGTTTATTATTTCTTGCTGTATACTGTTGGGGGGTTAATTTTTCTTATTCTAGTTTTTTAAGGTGTATCATTAGGTTATGTATTTGAGATAGCACTGTTTTTTAACACAAACTGTTATAGCTATAAACTTTCCTCACAAAATTGGTTTAGTTCCATTCAAAGGAGTCTGATAAGTTGTAGTCCCATTTTCATTTGAGTCTAGGAATATTTCAAACACCCTTACTATTTTTAAAAGTGAGGAAGCATTCAAAACCTTTCTCTAATGTATGATATGTGAGTTGGGTCTCCAAGTAGAAATGAATCCTTGAGTACATGTCTCCCTCCACCTCTCTCTCTGTCTCTGTCTCTGTCTCTGTCTCTGTCTCTCTCTCTCTCTCTCTCTCTCTCTCTCTCTCTCTCTCTCTGTGTGTGTGTGTGTGTGTGTGTAGAAAAGGGGATACTATGAGCAATATATTGTTTGCCAATAAATAATTTATTCCAATTTCTAGAAACACATGAACTGCCAAAATTGTTTCAAGGAAAAGAAATCGGTAACCTAAACAGACCTAAAGATGAAAAGAGTTTGACTTATTTAAAAGCAAAAAAGGAAACTACTCACGAAGAAAAAATGTTGGACCAGGTGGCTTCGGTTATTAATTCAGCAAATAGTTAAAGATGAATTAGTAAGAATTCTTCTCAAACTATTCAAAAATAGAGTAGGAAGGAAATCTCATGACATATCCTATATTATTTGTTTGCCTTTATACTGAAACCAGACAAAACATTCCAAGGATAAAGCATTATATGCCAACATCTCTTATGAGTATTGGTGCATGGTTTGGTTGATCTGCAGATTCAACACAAACTTTAACATAATCCCAGTCGGCTATTTTTTTTTTAGATGTTGGTTAGTTGAGTCTAAAACTTACATGGTGTGGCTAGGGACCCAGAATAACAAAAATAAATCTTATTTTTGTTTTTTGTTTATTTGCATGCTTGGTTTTGTGTTGTTTTTTCAAGACAGGGTTCTCAGTGTGACTGTGGCTGTGCTAGAACTCTCTTTATAGAGTAGGCCAGCCTCAAACTCAGAGATCTGCCTGTCTCTGTCTCCCAGGTACTAAGATTAAATGGCATGTGCTTATTTTTTATGTTTTAAATAAGTTTTGAATACAGGAAATGGTAGTTTTTCATATATGTTTTTACAATTAGGTAATTAATTTCCAGTATGGAATAACAAATAAAAAGCCCAATCCTATCAATGGGATATAATTTTGGAGTTAGCATTTGAGATTTCATAGATTCCTGTGCACTACAGGCTACAGCCACAGCCAGTGCTCTTGCTTACCTTCCAGAACTTGATATTAATACCCTTTGCCCCACATACTTGAGTCATAGAACATGATGAAAACAAGCTAGTACTAACTTGGAAATTTCATCCCTTCTGGAAGGTGCTATTCTAGCTATTGGGAAGAAAGAAATCAACCACAGCTAGATATGCATGCAACCCTGCAGCAAACCTCATTGCATGTTGTGTACCAGTGCAAGAGTGGCATGAAAATCATGGGAGAAACCAGAAGCTTTCTCATTAGATTTGAGGCCAGCTCCACAAGATATTACCAGGACCTTGCACCATTATTAGTCCAAGAACCTACGGCTAGATAAATAAAATAGGCTCTAGGAGAGACCCTACTATTACTGTGATGCTAAATGGACACAGAGTTATGCCAACTCCCAATGACTTACCATTGTACCCATAGATCAATGCATCTCTCAGTCCTCTGTAAAGGCTCTATTTTCAGTAGATGGTGATTAACATGGTGACCTACAATTGGCCACATTGCAGAGGATAGACCGCAGAATGCTCATTCCTAAAAGGATTGTATATATTATGCACCCAACCCCAAGAGTTAGGAATATTCGAGAAGGAGGGAGGAAAAAGAGTGTAATAGTCGGAGACAGTGAATAACTACAAAGAAACAGAGAGTAGTTCTGACAACATTTCCAAAACATAAGCAAGCTTAAAACAGTCCAAAGACCATCATGGAGAGGGAAACTGAGCATACAATCGCACACTAACTGTGGAGGAATTGTTAACTGTTAACTGTTGGGAGAGAGAGAGACAGTCTTCTTTAGAGTGTCATTCTTGATCAGTCAACCATATGGCAGTGGAAAACCCAATGATTTGAGCATCATAAATTGGTCTTGAATGATTTAAAGAAGGCCAAAAAGTTGTGTGGGTAGAGGAGGTTGGTAGGTCTCAGAAAAGTTGGGATAGGGGTGAATGTGATCAATACACATTGCACAAAACTGTTAAAGAACTAGTGAAATAAATTTAAAAATTGACATGTCAATTTGAGAAAAATTAATATCAAATATTAATATTTCCAGATTCTAAAACTTAGTAAACTCTGCAATAGTCAAGATAATATCTCATACCCTCTACATTGCCTAGGATTGTTCATAATACATCACTGTGGTGGTAAATAATGAATATTTATAAAGTATAGCAAATGGATTTTTACCTCTTATGTGTTATGAAAAATATTGGTAGATTTTAAACAAATTCACCCTTTGTAAAAATCTCTTGAACCATCTCATATATTTTAGTATCTAATGTTTAATTTTTCATATTTAATATTTTTATGTTCTTAGCTTTTCCTTGTTCTTTGTAGTCAGGGTTATATTAGACAAAATATGCATAATTATCTTTTTTTGGTCTCAATAATATGTTATTTAAAATTGGTCCTTCTCAATTTCGTGAATTTAGTCATATGAGAGCATGAAAATGTGAAAGGAGAAAGATTGGAAGGTAGAAAAGGTCAAAATATTTAGAAAACAGACCTTATGGGCCTGAGAAAATGGCTTGGTGAGTTTTTGAGATGCTTGACACACAAGAATGAGAACTTGAGCTCAGATCCACAGCACCCCACATAAAAGCTGGGCACAACAATGAACATTTTTAATATCAGCACAGGGTGGTAGGGCTGAGATCTATGTATACCTGGAGTTCCTTGACTAGGCAATCTAGGCCAATTGACTAACTTTAGGCTCAGTGAGAGCCTGTATCAAAACATAAGATTAAAAATGGCACCAAACATCAACCTCTTACACACACACACACACACACGCACGCACGCACGCACGCACGCACGCACGCACGCATGCGCACACGCACAAATGAATGTGTTGAGTTTTGACAAAGCAAGGTAGAAAGCCAACAGAAAGAATTAGGTTGTTAACAGAATAGGTGGTCTTCATGAAAGCTTAAAGGAAAGATGGAGACATCCAAACTATTTAGGGAGCTATTACAATTTTTTAAGAACAATGTCACAGAAATGTTTTCTGAACATATTATATATAATATATAATATAAAACGCACACAGACACACACACACAGACACAGACACAGACACACACACACACACACACACACACACACATATATATATATATATATATAAATGCACCCGTACAATGAGAAGAATTGAGAAATAGTGAGGAAATAATTTACAAGACTTAATAGTTCTTTATTATGGAAACTGAGGATGAAGGCAGTCTTGAACTTGGAATCCTAAGTTCTGTTTTCAATGCATGGAAAGGAACATAAAAATGGAGTGACGAATACCGTGGACAGTAAAAAAAAAAAAATCTAAATATAAAAGTCTACCTTTTGTGAATGAGTATCTCTTTTATGAAGTACTTAGAACCAGAAGTACTTCAGACTTCTGAGTATTTTTGGATTTTGGGATATTTATACAAACACAGTGAGCTACCTGGAAGGCACAATCCAACTCCAGACAGGAAATTAATCTGTTTTATATGCATCTCCTTCACAGAGCCTGAAGGGAATTTTATATATTTTTAGTGTACCTGCATTTTGACCCCAACTCCAGCGTGGGGCTAGATATGGACTCTTCCATTTGTGGTATGCTGACCCCGAAAAATCTGACTTGTGAGTATTTGAGATTTTCAATATATACAGCTCGTAGCAAGTTTGAGGTATCCTTAGCTTCAGCAAAGATGTCTTCTTTATTTTGTTTGTTGTTGTCCACATTGGAAGAAACTATAGCAGTTAATCCACACAAATACTATGATTGGTGTGAGCATCACATGACAATGTATAAGATCATCAGATGCTTAGGTTCTAGACTCTTCATAACTGAGGTCATATATAGTCTAAAATTCCTTAAGCCATGGCAATCTCCCTAAGGTACCTCCACTGAAAGGCAGCAATCTAAACTTACTCACATTGTGATCATCACAGCCACAGGCAAGTATGCTGTGTCTTTGTTACAAAATACAGGAAATGCATCATATTCTTATTCTTGTAAGAAGTTTGAAATATATAGAAAATAGAACTAAAGAAAAAATCAAAACAAAACACAAAAACAGAACAAAAAACCCCCCAAATGAGGTATTTTTATTTAATCTTCTGCTGACACCTAGTGCCAGAATTCTGCATATTCTGCTAACTGCCCCACACAAGGTGGGCAACTATAAGGCTTTTAAAGTTGCCATTAATGTGAAATTAAAACAATGATGTATTTTATTGAACAATCCTATTTGGGGCTGGCTACATGGCTAGGGAATATAAAGACATTTGGCTGGCAAGCCTAATGACTTGAGGTCCATCCTCCATGTAAAATTTAATGGGGTGATGAACATCTGTACTCTTAGAATTCTTAAACCACGATGGCAGATGCAGACAGGAGAATCGTCCAAAACTCATTAGCCAGCTAGCCTGAAGTACACAGCATAGCACCAACAGCAACAGAGGCCTTATGTCAGAAGGAAGATGTATGGAGACCTAATTTCTTGGCGTGGTCTTCCACACAAGTAATGTGGTACGCCTGTGCCCAAACAACAAACACATATCACACACACACACACACACACACACACACACACACACACACACACACACACAGCATTTTAAAACAACCATCCTACTATTATATTACCATACCTCCCTCATATTAAATATCAGCTAATAAAAGCAATTAGATATCCATCTTTTTGAGTGTTCAAGAATTCAAATTTCAAGTAACTTCTATTCTTCGTTTGGCTAGTTCTTATGAAAATCCCTCCAAGTTCATAGAGTCCTAAATTACAATTACATTCTGCAAGTTTTGAAGCAGTTAAAGGTTAAAATCTCCTTGGAAGTTATGTTGGCTGGGACTGGAGTCCACACCACTTCTATAATCATACTTTCCAACCTTTGAAGAACCTTCAAACTCAGTAAATGTTCGTACTAAACAACAACAATTTAGCCTTCCATGCAATTATTATAAATCGAGACTAACAAGGAAAGAGTATGTAGATGGAGGAGGGGCAGACAAGTTCTGAAGAATGAGGCTTGATCTGAATTTTTACGTCATTGAAATAGGGTTTGAAGGCTGTAGTAATTGAATCATGTAGTCAATAGAAACATTCAAGATTATATTTGTAATTGGTAATGTTGTAATCATAGAGGCAAAAAGAGAAATTAATACTCTAAGGTAATAATTCTCCACCTTCCTAATGTTGCAACCCTTTACTACATACAGTTCCTCGTGTTGTGTTGAACCCACAACCATAACATTGTTTTCAATGCTACTTTGTAACTGTAATTTTCCTACTGTTATCAATCATAATGTAAATCGTTTTGGAGATAGAGGTTTGCCAATGGGGTTGCAACCCACATGCTGAGAACCACTGCTCTAAGGTTCATAAATGAGTGTACTGGTTCTTTGCTCAACCTTATCTGCTGATACTGTTTCCTCTTCTTTAACCTCGAGATAATGATCATATAAATTGCCTTGTGACGTTGCTGAAAGGATTGAAATGTTAACACGAACCGTCACATGGCTAATGCCCAAGAAACCTAACTGCCATTTGTAATAACAGTATTGAAAAGAAGGAAGCATGTCCCTGTTTCTACCCATGCAGTCAAATGCTGTCTCAGTAGTAAGAGGAGGAGGAGGAGAAGGTTTTCTTTCTTTTGATTTTTGTTTTTTGCTAGAAATGCCCCAGAGAACGTTGGAAGGTAATTGTGATCATTACCATTATCTCAGCACAAGACCTGAGGCCAAGTGTCATGGCGGCATGTTCCCCAAAGGGAATATTAAATCCTTCCAAATAACTAACCTTGTTCAAGGTCACAGATATAAACTAAGAAAATGCAAATTATTTTTTATTGTTTCAATCAAATTTAGGTCCTGTTCTCCACTGAAGCAGGACTAGCTGCCATGGAATGAGGTGGCGAATGAATATAGTGTAGGCTCTAGGGTCAAAGTGAACTGAGTTGCAACGCAAGCTTGACCCAGGATAAGTTGTTCGACATTATACAAGCAAAGTGCTCTCAGCATCCACTCCTTGGTTCATAAAGTCAGGAGTACTGGGAGTATATATCTCTTAAAGACATCACAAGAATTAAATAAAACGTGCATCAAGCACTTTACTAAATGCCTAGTATTTAATCTGTAATCAATAAATGATTTTCATTATATCACTGAATCACAATGCTTGCTGCCACATCCAGTCTGGCCTTTATATTTGAAGTATCCTGCAGTGTCAAATGAGTTGCAATAATCATTTTTGAGTATGTGTGTGTGTGTGTTGTATATGTTTGCAGTTCGTACATCCACATGTGTGTGAGAGGGCCACAGGAAGAGACTTGGTGTCCTGCTCTATGGCCTTTTGCCTTATTGCCCAGAAACAAGGTCTCTCACTGAACATGGAATAGTCTGGTGGCCAGCTAGTCCTGGTATCTTTCTGTCCCTCCCCCAAGCAGACGCTCACAAAGCTACACGCTGCCTTTCACATGGATTGGGGATTTGAATTCAGCTTCTCCTACTTGTACAGCCAGTGCTGTTAACGATTGGGTCAACTCCCCAAGCCTGAATTATATAAGTCTTGGATGTCTTTACTTTTATAATACTCAAACCTGCTCATTATCACCTTCCAAATGCCAGATATTGGGGGCGGGGGCATTTGACCTTTACACTTGTAGAAATGGAAGCTCAGAGAAGGTAGGTAATTTCTTCTCAAGCAACACCATGAAATGTTGATCCAGGGCCAGGACTGTAGCCCACCAACCTATTGCTTAATGTAATATATTCCCTGGCCTTTGAAAAGATGCCATTTGGGCTGGGGATTTAGCTCAGTGGTAGAGCGCTTACCTAGGAAGCGCAAGGCCCTGGGTTCGGTCCCCAGCTCCGAAAAAAAAGAACCAAAAAAAAAAAAAAAAAAAAAAAAGAAAAGATGCCATTTATGACTTCCTATGGTATCCAGGGGAAAGGTCAAAACCTTATTGCACGAGGTATTTTTCTTTTTGTCTGTCTCTAGTTCCGATTAACCTTTCTGGTCTTCCTCACTTGTAGTCCAACAACCTCCCCAAAGAACCATATCCCCATCATAGGACTTGACTTGCCAGGTTGCTTGGTACATGTTGACTTTATTCTGACTTCCTAACAATGCTAACAAAATGCTCAGCACAGGGTAGGGATTCTGTGGATATATGTGTGGTGAATTAACCAATTAATGAATATTGACTAGGGAGAGTACAGATCTAAAAATTCCATCTTATTCTAGACCAAAATGTTCAGATTGTATTAGGTACACCTGTGTTTAATGATACCCTGAGTTTTGAGGAATTAGTTTTCCAACTTGGCAAGCAATGTCTGTGTTGATATGTGAATATTTGTCTGACCAGGCTGGGATTGTGACTATGTGCTAATCAGTCTCTTTCATGAAATCCCGGTGGATGGGTGAAGAATTCCAGGTAGGTAGGGTTGGATGGGATTAAATAGTAGTTGTTGTTGTAGGAAAGAAGGCCTACTTGGATAATCTGTAGGAACTATTTTTAGTGCTTTGTACAAACATGATATTCCAGTAAACAAAAAAGCTCCTCTTAAAAGTTTATAATTCCATCCTTTCTTAAACATTTCCTCCGTGTGTGTATGTGTGTGTGTTCATGGGTGTGGAAGGTACATCATCATTAAAATTGTTTACCACAGAAACATATTGTGAACTGATGGTAAACTATTAATGATTTTCTGTTAATATTGGGACTACACATTTATCTTATCTATTGCAAAGAGTATCAATCTTTATAATGAGAAAATGATAAGACCCAATAAGTTAGATTGGATTCAAAAGGGAAGGTTCAGGGATTTGAAATCTAGTGGGAGCTACAAGGACCCTTGGACCATTTCAATGGTCTGGTAAGGGTGGGGCCTGAAGCCCTGAGGTGAATCTGGCTGTAGGTGAGTGGAGTATACTGCTGACTCATTCGTCCTAGTATCTCAGCAAATTGAGGACAGAACGAAGGTAGTAGGCCTTGGGACAAGACTTTTCCTGTGGACCTTGAAGTAAGTTATTTCTCACAGTTAAAGGTTGGAAGGACGTCAACTGACAGAGGTGTGGACTTGAAAGTACAGGAGAGTTAACAGATGTGAGCTGCCAGTGCCTCAAGCAGCTGTTAGGACACTGCTGAGGACTTTAAACATCTGCCAGGATGGTTTTCAAAAACTGAAAATATTTATCAGTGATTTACATATTCAACATGCAATGTATAAGGCATGGGTTTTGATATCCTCCAATGGGAATGAAATGTATGGTTACAGCAGTTTACCTCCTTTGACCAGTTACTGTCTGCAAGGCTAAGTGCTTTGAGTAGGTTGTCTTGCTTGTTCTATGATACTATGATATTTTTGATACTATAATCAACTTTAGAAACAAAGGAGTGAACACGTCCCTGGCTTTTTAATTCTGAAGCTCAAATTCCTTCCAGAATATGACCCTGCATATTTCAATCTTATAGATACTTGAAAACAAGTAACAATATTCATAAAATGCTAAACTTAGTAATACATAGGATGAAGTTACAAAGAAAGTAACATGGCCATATTTCACTGGTGAGTATCCACATGCTAGTGGATTCACAGGAATCCACTTCTTACACACGCATTTTAAAATTAAATTAATAGTTACTCTATTCTGCACCTTGATTTCACATACAACTGTGGAAGAATAACTTGGTAATATTTTCCCAAAGAATTTTATGTGCAAATACCCTTTGTTTCCATTCTTGAACAACTAGAAGTTCACCCTGAAGATTAATATTTGCATGAGCCATTCAGTGCAAGGAACTGGAAACAAAGATTGTCATTCAGGGGAAAGGTGGTTTATTTGATATAGCAACAGATGAAATAAGAAACTAAAAGGAAAATAAAACTTACATGCTCTAAAAAGGGAAAATCGATCAAGGTGTATTAAGTACAAAATATTAAGGTGCAGAATATATAGTGTGAATATTAATTTTATTAAAATATGTGCATAAGAAGTGGATTCACAGACACATTAGCATGTAAAAAATTGTTTTACCTTGAAACAAAACACAAGAAGCTTTTAGCATTATACAACAGAGATTGCATTTTGTGTATCATTTGGACATATTAGGCCTTTAAAGGTTTCTTCCTTACCATTTTTTCACTTTTTATTTTATTAGCATTAAAAAAAGTGGTGTTTTGTGTGTTCAAAGCTGGCTTCAAACTCAACTAGTTCAAGATGTCCTTGAACTTCTGATCCTCTTGCTTCCACTTCCCAAGTACTGGCATTACAGACATGGGCCACTAAGTCTGGTAGTATGGGGTGCTGCCGATCCAAATCAGGGTTTTATGCATACCAGACAATGTCTTTAGCACCTGAGCTACATCAACAGCACCATTAAATTTTTATACAAACATCAAATGTATGTGTTGAAGCTTTGTAATGTTCAAGGGGAATGTGCACATCTGCTACCTCTAAGACTTCACTTCATTCCCTTGTCAGACTCTTATCTCCCTTTTACAGGTGAGGAGCTCCAGGCTCAGAGCCACAGAATCTCTTAAGGTCGTACGGATAGATGGCTATAGAGCTACAATTTGAATGTACCATTCAGAGCACAGATTCTCAACTGCCAGGCGGAACTCTTTTAAATTGTCTTTACACCCTCCCTGCCTATTGAGAGTATGCTGGTGAACAACTGGACCCTCGTCAGATAATGCATGAGAAATACTTTTCTAAGTATAGAGCTGTCCAGAGAGGCAGGCAGAAGGTTGGAGTTTGTTTTAATTGGACAGACCAGTCCCTAAATGTTTGGGAGATGGTTTTTTGATGAAGTGGTGATTAACAATTTTATTTACTTACTCCTTTCAAACATTAACAACGTTAGGGCCTGAAAGATGGCTCAGTGGGCAATGACATTTGCTACAAGCCTGGCAACCTGAGTTTGATCTCAGGAATCCAAGATGGAGAAGAGAACCAATTTCCCTATGGTCATCTGACCTCCATGCACGCGCGTGCGCGTGTGTGCGCACACACACACACACCATGCATGCATATGTAAATAATGATAATAATAATAATAATATAAAAATTAAAAGATTATGGTCACTTCCTTAGCTATGATAGTTTCAAATTCTTGTTTTAAAAAAATCATTTGGAAAATATAAGTCCCCTCAAAATACTCCATAATTAATGGCTTTGTGTCCAAGTCAAAGGCTGTATCACACTCATATATTTTACAAAATGAAAGCAACTATGAATTTGTGCACTATTGTTCTCTTTCAGGTCGCCACAGGCCATCTTTTCAAACCAACATATAAAAAAAGTTTCCTTGGACCTATAAATTACACTGTGTTCAATTTTTGAAAAATACCAAGCTCTTAAACATGATCTGAAGTAAATTGTAATTGAAGTAACTTCCAAGTCTAACTTCCTAACGAGTGGTGGAATTAATTAGCCAATGCCCTTCCTTACAAGGAAAGTATCTTCAGACTGTGTCTAACATCCATCCATCCAGTAGTGCTGAGTGGCTCAGTGGGGCTCTACTGTTTGGAAGAGGATGTTTCAGTACACGCAAAAGCAGACCTTTCTCCTCATTGAGGCCGAAGCAGAGATAATTCAAGTTGCCAACAGGTGAGATGGCCTCAAAAAGAAATGCTTTGAAAGTTTGGTGAAAGAGCACAGCCTTGCTTTGACTGCTCACTGCTAGCTGGATCAGAAGAGGAATTTCCACACTCAGTTATAAGCATGGCTGGCGAAGGGCTGTGGATTCCACCAGACAGTCTGGAGACAGCCAGACTGGGAGATGAGCAGCAGAGCTCCAAATCTGGCAACAGCACGTGTGGAAGGAACAGTGACCTATGGGGAGACTGAAACCTCACAGGCCAAAGCTCTGCCAGCAGAGGGAGTGCCTCGGATGTCAGGCAGGACCTAGGCTAGCTGGAGACAGAGACACTTCGCTGGAGAGACTGCACCAGCTTGAGACCGACCGAGGAGAAAACTGAACTAAGCTGTCTTTTGACTACTGTAAGTGACATTGGGGAATACTGACCAGGGCCAGTGGGATTTCACACTTCTCTGATTCGCCTATCTTCCAATGCCTAGCACTTCGGATTGGGTACTACATCTCTCTATCCAGCTCGGTCATTAGGGCTTGCGAATAAGGAAATGTAGAGTCACTTTTACTGGGCTGGTCAGAGATTCTCTCAGGTTTCTGAATGTGCTCAGATAAAGAGAGGGTGAAAAGCCCCAAATACTGTCCAGCCAGGTGGCCCCATGGATCTGACATGAAGTTTACAAATAGAAAGTTAGCAGTAACAATTTTTTCTAAAAATAGAATTTAGTTTAACACTAGAGTTATTATTTGCTTTTGAATTTCAAGGCTATGAACGATGGCCTTTAAAACAAAGCTTCACTGTGGACCAGCCGGGTGGGCAGTGTGTTACACGGTGCAGATGATGAAAAGATTAAATGAAATTATTCCACAGGCCTAACCATTTGCAGTCACCTTTCAATACTGGTTACCTTTTTTGCTGTGTACTAGTTGGAAATAGTTGGAACAAAACTGAATAGTCCACTATAAAATCTTCTTCTAATGCTGATCCCTTTGAGCCTTGTGATTTAAAAAAACAGAAAAAAAAAAGAGTTTCGGGTGTGCTGAGGGAGGTGAGGCAGATGTGCTAATTGATAAAGTACAGTGTCATACATGACTAAAACAGCACCGTCAAAAATCAAGAGCCCAAGTCAACTCTAAGACTCCTTTGCATACATTGCTCCGGAAAAAATATCAAGTGGAAAGAAATAATAGTAAAGAGATTCAACTTCCTAAACTGTTTTATTTTCCTAGCAACTTCCAGCCTAGGGATGTTTGGTGTTCTCTCAGCAGCTACATTATTGGCTGAGGGCCTCGGGCTAAGGAGGGAACCAGGTCCTCAGAAGCAGCTGCTGGACACCTAGAAGCTGAGGGACTTGGGCGGGCCCGGGATCGAGCAAACCGGCCAACCGCTTCAGGCGTGAAGGCACTGGAGCTGTAGGTTTCCCCGAAGCGCCCTTTCTCAAGGCCATTGCCCCGACCTGTAACCGGGCCGGGCCGCCTGGCTCGCTCCGCAGGGCGCGGCCCTAGCGCCACCCGGCTCGCCCTGAAGAAGAGGTGGGACTTTCCCCACCGGAAGTGAACGCGTCCAGTCTCGGGGAATTGGGGCACCTCAACCAGTGTGTCAGGGAAACCCTTCCGGGTTTATGCTGGGGGTGGGGGGTGGGGGGTGGGTGAGGAAAAAAAGAGGTGGGTTCAACTGGAGTCCCTGCGGCCGCCGCCGCCGCCGGACGGCCCCCGCCCCTTCCCCGTCCGTCCGCTAGCAGCAAGGCCAGGGCGGCCCGGTGGCCATGGCCTTGTCTTGACAGAACCTCCTGGGCGGCTGGGAGCTTGTGGACAGCAGGGTAAGCGGCGGCAGCGGCTCCAGGGAAGGCGGCGGCAGAGGTGGCGACTCCGGGCGCCAGTGTGGAGGTCAGGCGACTCCTAACGCGCGCCCTTTCTCCCCCTCCCCTCGTTGCAGGCCGGACGAGCCCCGAGGGAACCGGGGACCCAGAGACCCCGCCCCGGCGGCAGTGAGCGCGGCGGGGCCCGGAGGCCTTGGGCCGGCTCGGCAGCGGCGCCAGCAGGAAGCGGGGACCCCGGGCCCCTTTGTGTGCTGGGCGGGGGAGGGGTGGCGGGCAGCCCCCGGCCGCGAAGCCCCCGCCCCTTCCCGCGTTGGGGTGCGCGGCGGCTCCCCACCCTCGCTCGGCCGCTCGCCGGCGATCCCTCCTCCCCACGCCCCCCGGGCCGCCTTGGGTTCCTATAGGAAGGGCATCAGCATCCCATCCCCACCCACCCGACACTTGGCTCTTTTCCCCTCCCCCTCCTGTAACTTCCTCCTCGTCCTCGGTTGGGCCCTCCGCCTCTCCGCACTCTCCTCCCCAGTTCGCACATTTCCGCCCACCTTCCGCCTGGCCTTGCCGCAGCGCAGCTAGCGGGGTGTTATTTTTCCCCCCTTGGGTAAGGAGTTGGTGAAGGTGAGACTCATGAGGGAATACAAGGTAGTGGTGTTAGGGAGCGGAGGGGTTGGCAAATCTGCCCTCACTGTGCAGTTTGTCACCGGGACTTTCATTGAGAAATATGACCCCACCATTGAAGATTTCTACCGCAAAGAGATCGAAGTGGACTCTTCTCCGTCAGTACTGGAAATTCTGGACACCGCGGGAACAGAGCAGTTTGCCTCCATGAGAGATCTGTACATCAAAAACGGCCAAGGTTTCATCCTGGTGTATAGTTTGGTTAATCAACAGTCTTTTCAGGTAATCAAACCAAGTCTTGTAATTTCTTTGAAGGGGGGTGTGGTAATCCTACATGTACTTCTGATTTGCTTGAGCTGTGCGTTAATGAGTGCGTTTGGCTTTTGAAAGTTTGGCATGGTATGGGAAGGCACTGGATTGTTTCTGTAGAGAGTGCTAGAGTAACGCACATCGACAAATATTTTAAAGTTATTTTTAAGGAAAAGAAAAGTGAAAACGAAATAGGTCAGCCTGTTTTTTTTTTAGCCCTATGGTACAACCTGAAGTTGCTTATTCACTTCAACAAGTATTGATTAACGAGTTCAACAAAACATTTCGGAGATAACCTCAAGTGTGGAGCACGATGGGAGGTTTGAAGTCCATCCTCTCTTACACACAGCTAAAACCTGTGTACCTGCTTTTCCTTCCTCCCCTTCTCTCTTGCTCCTAAGTTCCTCAGCTTGAATCTAAATCTCAGTAGTGCAAAATACATGCGAGTCCTGCTTTCTTGGCATTTTTCTTGGGGGAATGCAGCTGAAAGGGAAGTTGCTAGTCTGAAAAGACTAGTACCTGGGATTCATAACCAACAGAAAGCCAGGATGACTCTCCTTTTCTCCCGTCGATCCATATCGTTGCTGCCATCACAGCCTATACTTAAAGAAAATATGTGGGACTGGGAACGCTGAGCGCGTGCAGATTTCCTATCCCAGTGGGGTAGCCAACCTGGATCTGGTCCAGTTGCTTTAGAAAAATCCCTCCATCCTTCACTGGGAAACAGACTGAAGTTAATGTTATTTTAAGAGATGCACTAATTGTTGCTATTTATTCCTTGAAAATAAATGACCTTATATTGACCCGTTATATTGACCTCCATTGATTTAGGAAACGGATATATATTTTTTCAGCGTTTAAAGGTATGCACTTAATGTTGCTTACTTAAGAAATCTTAAGTGCCTTAGCCAGTAGTATGCTAGTTTCACATTCTTTGGGAGTTGAAGTTAAAGTGCTATGTATGAATTTTTCTGGTAACCTTATACAACAACTTCAAGAACTTCTTTGTAAAGAGTCTAAGTTCTGGGCAAATAACTCTAAAGAACATTTTAGGTAGAGTCACATTCCACACAAAAGTCCTATAAGCATTTCCCTCAGAAAGTGCTAAGGGTATTATTTGACAGGTATTTTCTTGCTAAGGCATCCTAAGATTTGTTTTTCTATCATCAGACTCTCCTGGTCTTTTCAGAGGTGTTTCATAAGATTTCCACTGTATCCTCTCTGTTATAGACATAAATATGGAGTGTGGGACTGTGGCATTGTTTCAGCAGAGAGTCAGATTCCTTTGAGGCAAAAGTTGGTATTCGTAGCTAAACTTGTTCCAGAAGGAAACGCAGAAAAGCAACTTAACAATTCAGAGAAGACTGAATTGGTATATTTGACCTGTGTGTGAGAATGTTTTGTTTACTGTAATTAGTCAAATACATATTTATATTTAAGTCAACTCTTAAGTTACAAAATTAAAAAAAAATAGGCAATGCTGGCCTAACCCTATAATATTCCTATAGCAAAACCATTCTCTTCAGAAATTGATATAACTGAAAAGTAGCTAATGCTCTGATCTTTAGGAATTAGCTACAGTTAGTTCCATGCAATACATGTGTGAGCAAATCAGAAGGGAAGCAAACATGGGAGAAGACACGTATGACTTCTCACCCAGACTCCAGATGCATTGGCCTTCTTGGGCTGAGTTCACTTTTACCACAGTTGCTTGCTATTACAAGGCTAAACACAGTAACCAATGTAAAATGAAATATTTATGACTATGAATCTTAAAACTGGGTTTCTAAGCATTAGGCGGTGTCTGTCTGTCTGTCTGTCTCTCCCTCTCCCCTCTTCCATCTCCCCTCCCCTCCCTTTCTCCCTCTTCTCCCTCTCTCCTTGCCTCTAAAATATTTTCCCTTAAGCCCTCTTGCTAAATGACTAGGAGTTACATACATGCCGCAGTCCTATGCTGGGTTAACAGGTGTTACAAGGACTGATGACAACTAGGCAGGTTTAGGGAGCTGGCCAAACATCTGTATGTTTGAATGGAGAATCATATTTGGGGACATGATTCTTTAATCAAAGTAGACTGAAGGTGGGGGTCGGGTTAGAGGAGCTTTAAGGTTAGTGCACACTTAAGTTTTATATTCCTGATGCACAAAGCATCTAGTTCTCAAATCGTCAGGGGGAAATGCGATTGTTGTCCTTATTTCAGGATGTGACTTTAGCTTTATATAATCACCAAGTCGTGATTTTTGTGATTTTTTGTAAGGTGTCAGCTGTGCTAATACAGAAGGCTAATGTTGTTCTTTCCCTTTGTGATTGCTTGACTAGGATATCAAGCCAATGAGAGATCAGATTGTGAGAGTGAAGAGATACGAGAAAGTTCCACTAATCCTAGTAGGAAACAAAGTGGATCTGGAACCAGAAAGAGAGGTTATGTCTTCTGAAGGCAGAGCTCTGGCTCAAGAATGGGGCTGTCCTTTCATGGAAACATCAGCAAAAAGTAAATCAATGGTGGATGAACTTTTTGCTGAGATCGTCAGGCAAATGAACTATTCATCCCTACCCGAGAAGCAAGATCAGTGTTGTACAACTTGTGTTGTCCAGTAAAAAAGAAAACCTCAAACATGGCCATACCGAGCAGGTTAGTTGGTGGAATTGTGTGGACTAAGGGGTCTTTTGGTTTTAATCAAGTATAAAATAAACAGATGGTTAATGGTAATATACTCATACATTTGATACCTCCTTAAATTTCTGTATTTTTAAAACATTATTCCTCAGCATAAAACCATCGTCAATCAGTGCAGGTAAGCCGAAGAAAGGTAAGAAATTGTGTGTGTTGCCCTTGAGGGGGCTTACATTTTAACGGAGTGATTTTCTAGTTTTTCTTCTTAGCCTCGATAACGTTTGGAGGGAGATTCAAACCATAGTCCATCTTTCTCCTGGTTAGAGCACAGGAGAGCATTCAGAAATAATTTCACCAGATAATGAATGATTTTCAGGTACTTTTTAATATTTTTATATTCTGGGCAAGAGAGCCACTATAATTGAAACCACCAATTTTCTAATCATACAAGTATTTAATTTAACAGAATGATTATTTAATCAAGTTCATCTGTACCTTGCACTTCTGGAACTTAAGTGACCTCTGGTATTAACTTCCTTCTGAATAGCTGATGAAGTGAAAAATGTGTTTAAATCATCTGTAATGTGTCTGAAGACACTATCCTGAGCACAGATCATTTCTACTCAGCTTAGTAAATAATCAAGTTAAGAACAATAGCAAGCCTTACATTAAATGGTAGTATGTTTTTTAAATGAGCTTTCAAGAAAATAAGGTTATGTAAACCTTTGAGCTATTGAACATTTAAGATGACATAATTGTATACATATCTTGATCTTTTCAGCTGGCTTGTAATCCGATAACAGTCTCAGAGAATAGCCCTTAGATAATAACATAATCAACCAATACTGTGCAAGATTAAGAAAAGCACAGTAAATGCCAGATTGACGAGACAGTATCAGGATGAAACTGACCCCTCTGAGCCAGGGCTGACCTCCAGGCTAGAAGAAGCTTTGCAAATGGCAACAGGCATTTCAGGTCATAGAGATGATTCCTAACCAAGGGTCTGGCTTTATTCCTGCTGCCTAGAGAAAGGACTCAGGGCCCCCAATTTATCTTTTTAGAAAAGGTCTCTTGTCAGGTAGCATCATCTTTGAAAATGAAGGATGACAATAGTGCTTTATTCAGAATGTTTTTGCTCATCAGCCTTTATCATCCGAGAACATGGATGAAAACTCATTTATTATGTCTAGGTACATGTGTTGTTTTATAAAGTCAGTGTTGGGACTGTAGTTTAGCTTATATATTGCCGATAGTGTCTCCCATCCAGTTAGTTTTGAGGTGGCTCATATGATATGTAGGTGACAATTGAATCCTACCTCTTGATTCCATAACCTGTCTTTTAAATCATAAACCACCTTCAGGTTTGAACAAGTTCTGTGTGGTGATAGCATCTTTACCATTAAGTACTGCTTCTCTCACACTGGTGACTGAACAGATGACATATATTTACCTCATCCTTATACAAAGTAGCCAAATCCCATAAAATGTCCTTCCTGTCATTAATATAGGAAAGGAGGGTAAAAGTGAAGTTCTTTCATACACATAGGAGGTCAGTTGTTACCCCTGTTGAGAAGTGGATCATTTCTACAGCTGCCTTTAAATAGTTTGTGTTATAAGTGACGTTTGAGCTTGTTTCTCCTTTTATACATTCCTGCTCTCAGTTTTTCCATTACTTACAGGGATATATGTGTACGTGGGATGCATTGAATATATCAAGCCAACTGTGTCATGCTTTCTGTTGATTAGCATACTAAACTCAAATGTTATTAATACCAGTAATTCCACATTTTCTTAGGTGACTTTGTGTAACGTGTACCTTTTACTTGATTTTCTTGCTGTTGTTTTTATAAGCTGAGCACCAGGCTGAAGATGTAGCACCTGAAATGAAACTTCATCAGCCAGATTTCTGAAGGATCTTTTAGAACAGTGTGTACCATATACAGGCTTTTTCTAACCCCAAATCAGATAGAAGTGCTAGGTATGCAGGTCTGTGACCTGAGGCTAGTGGAGTTTGTGCTCGTCCTTCCTTATTGTCACCTGAACAAGTATGTGATGGATTGTGAGTCTCTGTGAGTCACAGAGCCCTGAAGGCTGTCAGTTCTAGATCTAAACTGACGAGCAAACTTCAACTAGTAAAGGTGACTTGAAAAGGTTTTGGCTGGCATCCTAGAAGAAGACTTTGTGTGAAGTTAGAAATAATAGTACTTAAGACACAAAGACCGTGGTTGCTGCTGATCATGGGCTGTGTTTAACTGAGGGGGACATTTATTAGTGTTCTGAGAATGGCCCCTGATAATTCCTCACATTTATTTCCTAATACTCTTTAATTTGGGTCACCAATCTGTTGCCTAACACCTGCTTCAGGGCCTGGCTCTCAGGATTGTTTCTTCCCCTTTTACCCTCCTACTGGCAGTCATTTTATTGTAAATTAGGAAGTGTGGCAGATTCTTTAGAGCCAGCCACCATCCTGATTTCCTTAGTGACCATCAGTGGTTTCTAGCAAGTTCTTTGTAGAACTGCAACTGGGCAGCCATGTTCTACCCCTTGTTTTAGTCCCCAAGTAAGTAGCTCCTACATCTGGGTGTCTAGTATTTCAATAGATAGTGTGCTATTGGAGTATAATGTTATTGAGAAAGATGACTTTTCTTACTAACCTCCTATAAAAGAAGAAAGTCAGAGAAGTGTGGGGATTGAGAGGAAGGAGAGAGCAGAAATTCTCAGTATTCTGGGCTTCTGTTGTTGAGGGCTGTTCTCTGATAGGACCATCAAGTGTTGAACATTTGTGGCAGCTACCCAGTAGATTTGATATTATACTCTGATCTTCCACTTTTGACTATATTATCTCTAGAAATTGCCAGATATTCCCATGGGAATGTGAGTAGAATGGCCCCTGGTTAAGAACCAGGGAGTTTAAGTTGCTTGGGACCAGTGGGTAGCATTTGAGTCAGGCCCTGAAACAGGGTATGGTGCATGGGCAGGGAAGGTAGGGTTTTTTTCTAAACAGAAGGAATTTGAAGATGAGTCATAATAAAATACTTAAATGTTCCATTTCCCCAAAAGAAGGAGGATATGCATTAAAGTTATCCTTTATGTGGTAATTGGGTCTAACCTTTTGGCAAGGAGAGTTTTTAAAAATGATGCTTGAGGCAGTCCTATGTGTCTATCCGGTATTAATGAGTGTTTCAAAGGAAAAAAAATTTTACAAAAGGCAGAACAGCGTCCTTTGCTATGTCCTGAAGGTCTGTAAATTTTTCTAACGTTTTCTTCAGCATGTTATAGATGGAACAGGTTCTCCCAAGTAGAGTAAATGGTGTATAAGGGTACCAAACACCAGGAAGCAAAATGAAAGAACAAAGATCATTATTTATGTCAGCCCCAGTTCATTATGTACGTCAGCCTGAAGAAAAAGGAGAGATTCTTGATTCAAGACTAGCACGTCATTTCACGTGCAGCAGAATGCCCGGGATGCTAACAAAGGCTCCTGGAAGGCTAAGCATCTATGAATGGGATTTTATTCTAGCTGAACTTACTATTTCTTAGATGGAGTAGAATGGATGAGAATTTTCAAGCCTTTTTTTTTTTAAATACAAATGTGGTCCGAGAACCGTTTCTTAATCTTTTTTCCTGGTTTTTTTTTTTTCACTAAATATGATAGTGCAGCAAATGTGCAATGAAAATCCTCAAGATTCAATCACATTATGTACCATGGAATGCTGGCATGTTCATATCCAAGTTAAACATTACTGTGTGAGCC